>NW_007733214.1:101501-102303 GCF_000696425.1 Galeopterus variegatus
TTTCATTTTATGAAATATTTTCATTAATCTTTTTGTGCTTAGACTTGTCAAGAAATGGCTTTGCCTCCTCAGTTGTGTCTGTTTTTATTTCTGCTTCCTGATGGCAAAAGGATTTTTATTGCAGCACTTCCAAATGCTCTTTTTGCACATGGTCAAAGATGGCTTACTTTTGTACTTAGAGTTATATATTTTATCATATCGAAGTCTCTGTAATCCTAATTAAAGCAAGGGAAAGATTCATGACTAGTTTGCTTCATGGACCATTCTTGATTTTAGATCTGTCCCAGGAGCCCTCAGGTTTAGATTCAGTAAGTCCCATGAGCTTTCTGGCATCTGTTCACTCTTCTCATTGATCATTTTCTTAGCATTAGTATAGTTTAAGCCCAAGGGTCTAACCCAGGCTAGCTTACCTACTTAAGTACTTATTACTATTATTTCCATTGCTCACTCTGCTATAGCATTTGCCAAGCTGATCATATTCATTGATTAGCCCAAGGACATTCTGATCTCAGAATCTTCACACCCTCTGTTCCCTCTATCGGGAATGCTTTTTCTCTGCTTCCCTCACTTTATGCCTGTGTTCATATCTTCCCATTGAAGATGCTTTTACCAGCCACCATAGATAAATATTTCCTTGTCCCCTGGCTGCCACCTGTCTTTTGTTTATTTCTCAATATACTGCTCTTTAAGACCTGATAGTATATTACATACTTATTTGTTCATTTTTCTCTTTTTACCTTAAGAGAATGTAAGCTTTAACATACCAGGCACTGTGTCCTTCCCCCCCCCCCCCCCTTTTGAG
>NW_007733214.1:102866-104032 GCF_000696425.1 Galeopterus variegatus
TAAAAAATTGCCAAAGAGTTGGAAAGATGCTGTGCTAACATGAGTCAAGTGAAATGCTAGTTTTGAAATAGAATAAAAGCATGAATAGCATGAATAAGACAAAATGAAATGATAAATAGGTGGAAATATGAAAGCAATGGAGTCTTCTTAGGAGACCCATAGTCTCTAAAAGTGAATAGTATTCTACTTAAAGATATTACAGGATCAATTTATTGTAACATGCAGCCAATAAAAATAACTGGTCCTTGGCACTGAAATTTTCCCAATCATGTTTCCCCAAAGTAAGGCTTGCATAAGTAAAAACTAGTTATAAATAGAATGTACTCATTGTTACAGAAGAAAACAAAACAGACAAAAAATGGACAAATGAAAGAAAAAAACAAAGAAGCAAGGTGGAAATAGAATTTTGTAGATCTGTACTTACCATTTGACAAGTGGTATTTTTTGGAGCTAAACTTTTTTTTTTTTTTTGAATTGGACTCACAACTGCAAAAAATCAGGGAAATTGCCTCAGTGGGATATAACACCCACGACCTTGAAGTTTAAGACTACCTATTTAGAGTCTTTTCAAGATAAATGATGATTCTTTTCATTTCTTAGACCCAAATAATTTATAGCTTCCTTTATAAAGTAGAGAAAGCTTAAGAAGAACAAGAGGCAATAACACACATACACAAAAGACTTTCTTTAGTACCTTTATTTCTACACAAATTAATTCTTAGTAATAATAAAATGTAACCTGCACCTGTTTACAAATCACCTTGAAAGATTTCATATGTGTGTTTTATTTTTCCAAATAGTGACAATGTAAGAGCTCAATTCTCCACAAGGGAAAAATAATTATATGGCAAACATCCAAAATATCCCACATGCTTATATTAGAATTCTCAGTTCTCTTAAATATCATGAACAAATGGAAAAATTATAAAATATCCATAAGTAAGCTTATCTTTTATATGTGCAGAAAAACTTCCCAGTCTCCTTAATAGTTTTTGTTTGTCTGTTTAATGATAATATTCTCTGCCTATACATCCCAAGATGACTTTGAAAGTGTTCAACTTACAATATTACACAAAGCAGCCTCCAGACCCTTTTATAAGCAAATAGTATACACATTTTGTGCTGCAGCTGTTGTGTATAAATAACATTTGGTTTGACATCATAAG
>NW_007733214.1:104094-106535 GCF_000696425.1 Galeopterus variegatus
AGTATACACATTTTGTGCTGCAGCTGTTGTGTATAAATAACATTTGGTTTGACATCATAAGACTTGGATTAAAATGGCAACTGTCCACATTACTGCTAGTTTCATGACTTTGATCAAATCACATCATTATTGTATCTATGAGTTTCATTTTCTTCTTTTAGAAAATGGGCTAATATTTTCTAGAGTTAATGGGAAATATGAGATGATAAAGTATTTGGAAGTATGAAATACATTTTCTATCTCAGTGCAGATACTCAGTGTTAGTTCAAATGAATTATTTAGTTGCTTTTTGTCAACTTTAAAAAGCAGTTTACACTCTGAAATTCCTCATCTTTTTAAATTAAACATTTAAGGGTAGTAATGAAGACTCTTTTCAATATGACCGTCTTTTATATCCTTGAAAATGTTTCTCCTAACTTTATCAAGTTCAATCCAGCATATACACTATTTTAACATGTCAAAATAAAAACAATTCTAGACTTAAAGAAAGATACCATTTGAAAGACTATCACAAAGGGAGAATACTCTAACTGTAAGATTTGTAAGTGTCTCAGAGTGAAAGGAAAAAGAGCTTACTTCTTTTATAGGTAGAAGTAGAAACACGGCTAGAAAGAACTAGGTATGGGGAAGTGGGGTGAGCAGGTGGCATGATTAAGAAACTAAGCAAAATTTTTCTGTAGTCATATGATTCTCAGTAGAAACTGTTATTATGGCATCGTTCAGCCTTTCAGTGCTTAAGCTCAAAGGTGGGACATAGTTCAGGGGTCTGGGAAAAGGAGACAATCCTGACTAAGGTTTGGTCAAGTCCAGTTAGCAGATATTTGGTGATCATTTGGCCAGACACAAGAGTAACAAGCATAACATTGAACAGTAATGTTCTTTTTTCATAATACTGAATATCATTTAACATGCAGTTGTTTCCTCTTAAAAGGACTAATAATGCATAAAATGTATGAAACATATACAAATGAACAGTTACAAGTAATATTAATTCAGAATATGCTAATAATTAATGCAGTCACATTAGATGTAAAAATGAGTAAAAGTTAGATTTTAAAAAAGGTTTTGAGGTTTCAGACCTGGCAACATAAATATGTCCTACCCAAATCCTTCTTCAGTCATCTTCCATTCTTGATCCAAGCAGCTTCTTATGGAGCAGACAGGTCAAATCTGGGGATGTGATCAAGAGAACTTCTGCAGGATGCTTTCCCCTCTGTCATGATGAGAGAGTAGAGAACAGGGCAGAAGATCCACAGGGCTAAGATAAGAAGATAGTAAACGCTCCTTGGGAGAAACAGAGGTTTCAGACACTTTGGAGAAGGTCATCAGTGGCTTCTATGTATGTACTCTTTCTCTCTGACTCCCAAAAGCTTGAGGATTTGCCACAAAGGGTGATGGGTTGTCTCACTTCTTGCAACTGGGAAGGTGAGTAGAGAGCATCAAGCAAAAAGGTCTTCTCCTGGTGATTTGGTAGGTGCTGACAGAACTGCCTGCCCCTCTGGTGCTAAGCTAGGAGCAAAGTCCACTGAGCCTTGCATCACACTCTGAACTATTGCACCCTAAGGACACTAACCACTGAAACTAAGCCACAATGAGCAGATGCAGAAAAGGCTCCAAGTCATCAGCTAGAGGAATAAAGAACAGAACAATCAGAAATTGTTCTGTTCATTATTAAATAGAGCTAGTTAAATAGAGCTGTGGGGAGTTGATAGATCACATTTAAAAAAAATGGTAAGAGCAATAAAGGAGATTAATGTCCACAAACAGGTTAACATAAGTACCAACATCGACACATGGTTTTATAAAATTGAAAAATTTTATACATTTTCAAACATTTTAGGAGATAATCTAAAGAAAAGAAGCAAACAGGTTAACATAAGTACCAACATCGACACATGGTTTTATAAAATTGAAAAATTTTATAAATTTTCAAACATTTTAGGAGATAATGTAAAGAAAAGAAAGGTTTTATAAAATTGAAAAATTTTATACATTTTCAAACATTTTAGGAGATAATCTAAAGAAAAGAAGAGTTATTGCTAAGACATGAGAAAATATTCTGGAGGCAAAATGGAATGAAATATCCCAAACCTCCCATCAAAAATGCAAATGCATACCCTTTATACCAAGAAAATCTTTGTAAACAAGGTTGCAAACAGAAATAGTGTTATCTGTGGAAAGAAAAAATAAATGGGCATTAAGTTTTTCATATGCCACACTAGAAAAAAGAGCATGGTAGAATTACTTTTAGGAATTACTTAGAGAACAGAAAATCAGTGTGAGAATTATTAACCAAAATGCATTATTTTTCACTGGTTAGAATGAAAGGCATTTGCTTAGATACAGGGTTTCAGATAATATATTGCCCGTGTATACCAACCAAAGAAAGTACTTGAGAAAAGGTTTAATCAAACAGCAAAAGAAAAAGGCCTGTAAGATGG
>NW_007733214.1:106991-109830 GCF_000696425.1 Galeopterus variegatus
CTGGTTAGAATGAAAGGCATTTGCTTAGATACAGGGTTTCAGATAATATATTGCCCGTGTATGCCAACCAAAGAAAGTACTTGAGAAAAGGTTTAATCAAAGAAAGTACTTGAGAAAAGGTTTAATCAAACAGCAAAAGAAAAAGGCCTGTAAGATGGGCAATTGAAGTGGAAGAAAAAGTATTAAGCAATGAACCTTGCAGACACAAACATGTATATGTAAATGGTAGACCCTGAGAAAGCTGAAGGCTAAAAAGTAGTCTTGAAATAAAAGGGATTGTTATACAGAAAGATATTTTAATAGTAGCCTAAGACCGAAAGTATTAAGCCATCTCATCAAAAGCCAGGTGTTAAGGATATGTGAATAATTAAAGTATGTCAAAATTTTAATTCCAGAGGCCGGGTAAGAAATAGCAGAAGTAAAAATATTGTGAACATCTTATAGATAGGGTATAGAGGCAGTTATGGACTGAATTGTGTACACCAAAATTCATAGGTTGAAGCCATAACCCCCAATGTTACTTTATCTGGAGTGTTAGTTTGCTTCTGTTAATTATAACAAAATACCTGAAACTGGGTAATTTATAAGAAAAGAAAATTTATTACTTTTAGTTTCAGAGGCTGGGAAGTCCAAAGTCCAGGGAACACATTTGGTGAAGGCCTTGGTGGTGGTGACAGTGACCCAGTAGCCTCACATATCAGAAAATGGCAGAGCAGAAAAAGACTAACCTCTCATGTGCTCTTCTTTTAAAGCCCTCCGAACTATGCCCCTGACCACCGTTATCAATCTGTTCATTCTGGCATGATCATGCAATCTAATCACCTCTTCAAGGACCCACCTTTCAACTACTGTAATAGGATTTCTTGCCCTCAATAGTTACAGTGGGAATTAAGCTTCTAATATATAAACTTTGGGGGACACAATTCAATCAATGCACAGCATCGGGAGACAGGGCCTTTGAGAAGGTAATTAGAGTTAAATAATTTTATAAGAGTGGGGTCTAATCCAATAGGTTTTGTGTCTTTGCACAAAAAAGAAAACACACCAGGAATGTGCTTACACAGAGAAAAGGTCATGTGAGGGCATGACAAGAGGCAGCATTTTGCAAGCCAAGGACAGAGGCTTCAGGAGAAACCAACCTTGATGGCAACTTGATCTTGGACATCCAGCCTCCAGAACTGCTAGAAAATAAATTTCTTTTGTTTGAGCTACCCTTTCTGTGTTATTTTGTTTTGGTAGCTCTAGCAAACTAATATAGAGAGTAGGGATGGAGAAAAATATAAAGAGAAATGTATTAGATTATGAGCAGTTGGAAAAGGAAGAAAATTGGCAAAGAAATTTAAAAATCATAAAACAGGAATCCAATTTAACATGGCAGAAAAAAAAGTTGATTAGGTACTTGATTAAATTAGGAAAAGTAAAAACAAAGAAAAGAAACACTTGACTAAAATTAACAAATAAAAGAACTAAGGAAGGATTTTAATAAGGTATATAAGTTGGTATTTGTGAATTGCCAAAGTTCTTAATAAAACTGAGCATCAAATTTCTTTCTCTGAGAGAAACTAGTCAATTTCTCAGAGCTTCAGATACTTACACATCTTGATCATTCATAATTATTCTTAAGAATAAAAAGATATGATAATGAATCAAGAATGTTATCTTTATACTGTTAGTAATAATAATATTAACTTACTGTTTGACATATACAAATGATCTCTGCTTTCATTTGTATTTATAATTAGAATTTTTACTATATTTTTTCATGTTTCAATTATAGGGTTTTTTTCAATTCTAAAAATATAAAAATTGAAATTGTATGCAGGAATAAAATTATTTCTTTTATTTCAGATGAAAGGGATTATGTGTGTGCCCTTGTCATGTGAAAGCTGTAGATCCGTCTGGAAAAGTTTAAAAATAGCACTGTAGCAACCAACCACAGGTATTTTTATGTTAAAACATTTACTTAACGTCCATTTTTTTTTCACCTGAGCTTTTAAGGAAAACCTTCCCATTGTGAGCAGAACTTATCTTTAGGTTGACTGTCTATATAAGAATTGGTCAGCATTACATATAATATTGAAACTGTTTTTGCTGAAGTCAGCAATAACTATAACTGCCACATCACCAGAGGCAATTGCCTGTTTTCTCTCTTACTCTTTAACTCTCTGGCATTTGACACCATTTACTCATTCTTCGTTCCTGAAAGTTTTTCCCTCCTGGAGTACTGTGAGACCAAGTATAGTGCAAATTCATTCTCAGTCTTTATAAGCTCATCCTTTTCTGCCATACCTGTATGACTCATAAATTTACTGTTGGTACTGATTTTATATATTCTTCTTAGAGAGAGAGACCTTACCTGCTTAGCTTCAAATGCTAACGTCAAAGTTTCTATTAGGGAAAAAGTGCTTGTATTTATTGTATTTAGGAAAATATGATTTTTACTACCTTGAGGTAGATGACGAATGCCCTTTGTGGACACACGTGCACACACACACACACACACACACATACACAGATAGATTGTTAGATTTCTAATTGAAAGAACAAACAGAGAACTAGGTGTGTTAGGAGAATAGAAGAAAGAATAGAGAGTGAGAGGAGAGAGTGGGATATTGCTATGGATTGAATTGTGTTCCCCAAAGTCTATGTGTTAGAAACTTGGTCCCCACTGTAAGAGGGTGGGAAATCCTATTCCTGTAATTGAAAGGTGGGGCCCTGAAGAGATAGATTAGATGTGAGGACCACATTCTAGTAAGTGGATTAATAAATTGATGGTTTAAAATGGTGGTCATGGGTGTGGTTCTGATGACTTTAAAAGGAGAGTGAGAGAGCTCTCTCT
>NW_007733214.1:110820-113480 GCF_000696425.1 Galeopterus variegatus
GGTGGCGAGGAACCAACAAACAAGGCCCTCACCAGATGTGTTCCTTGGGCTTTGGACTTCCCAGTCTCCAAAACTGTAAGCAGTAAATATTGTTTCTTTACAGATTACCCAATTTTAGCTATTTCTGTTATAAGCAACAGAAATGGACTAATACATATATAGTAAGGACAATGTAGAACAATGATTGAAGAATCCTCAAAGACAAAGATGTATAATATTTGATTAATTTTGCTCATTTTGCTTTGTGTTAACTCTCCTTTCTTTTTTCTTCTCTTTACCTAGTTATAGTACTTCACATTCAAAATTAGTCTTTGTTTTATTTCGTTTTATTTCACTTTAGTGTGTAGTTACATAAGGAAAAGAGCTGGGTTTCACATTTTTGTCATTGGAAAAATGCTTACAAGGTGCTGAACAAAGAAATAGTCATGGCATTATGAGAAGATTTTTCCCTGAAAATTTGCAGAAACCTACAGAAAGCATTAGATTCTTCTTCCACAGCCCTATGTGAATACCTTTACCTTGGCACTAATCACACTCTAGAAATTCTTCATGTATCTGTTGTTTCACTGGACTCCAATCTACTTGAGCACAGAATCATGCACTCAATGCCAAAATAATACCCCACTTCTAACAGGTGCTTAAAAAGTCAGCAACTATAGTCAAGCAACGAATATCTTAATGTTGGCTCTCATAGGCATTCTCAGCATAAAGAAGAGACATAAGCAGGCCTAGTAGTATTGACCTAGTTAAAGAATTGGACATAGGAGGTGAGCTGCAGTCCAAATTACCATTTTTAAAAAATTGTGGAAAACCCAGGTTTCTGGCAGGCAATAAAAAGTCAAGAGCACTTTTTTTGGAGTTATTCAGACTCGTGTTTAAGCACTGGCTCAACCATTTATTGGCAGTGCAATTTGTTGCCACATACTTAGCTTTTTTGTGTTAAAATTTCTGATTTAGCTAATGTTATTTCATAGAGTTATGGGGAGGATTAAATTATTTAACATATGCAAAATGAGTTAATGTTCAACTAAAGTAAATTTAATGCCTGAAATGTTTTTGCAGAAGTGGAACAGTGTTACAATAGCTATAGACAAATTTTGCTTGCTTTACAGTTTCACCTGTAGCTAGTTTTCCCATGATGCAGTCACTTGTTATTTATGTCTGAAAAGAGTATTGCTGAAGAAGTGGACACAAATTTTATTTCTGTTTGAAGAACCCAACTTTTATTGCCAAGTTTATAAAGCCAAATCATTTGAGCAAACAGGAACAGTGCAGTTATGCTCAAAGGGCTGTGCTTGGTGGGACTCTAGGCGAGGACAACCTTGAATTCAGCAGAAATGCTCTAAAGTGCCACTCCCTCAAGACTTCATGAAATCAACTATTCATGAGGAAAAATAAAATGGGGAAAACAGCTAAGTTCACTTTCTTAAAAGCATTTACTTTGTATTACCTTAGCCCTTAGCCTCTAACTTATAGATGGTGGGAAAAAAAATCTAAAATTTGCCTGAACTGCAGTGTTTGATTGTTGCTGGTAAGAGAAGAAATGTATCTGTAATTCACTCTGTAAAGCCCATTTCCTGTTAGTTGCTACAGAGATAGCTGCCACATCTAATTGTGTTTGTGTAGTTCTTTAATTTGCATGAAAGAAGATAACATAAAGGAAAACTCAGGAGAAAGACTAATTCAGATTACTAGCCCAGGCAAGCTAATTTGTTATTCATTAAATGCTAATGGATCCAGCACCCATGTTTTATTTTTCTCACTTTATGTGAGATTTGAAAGGTCTTGTAACACAGTTAAAGTCTACAATAGACAGATACATGAAATTAAAGCACCGCTCTCACTGTTGTTTCTGTTTGGTGTATATACAATTATTCATGGACTAGGCAAACTAAGTAAATCAGGAAAAAACTATGTTTCTGTTTTAAAAAATGTAATCAAAATGAAGTTCTCATATGTATGTTGTCTTCAATTTCCATATGACCTATACATTCTATATATCTAGCCTGGAGTCAAGCCTATTTTAAAAAATCTAAAATGAGATTAAGTATGGGTAGAATGAAATGTAATATATTTATATTAACGTCTTAATGTTTAAGCAGTATTTGTTAACAGATTTTTTAAAAATGTTTTTGATGACTGCTTTCTATGAAATGCAACAAGGTAGAAACTGATAAGCATATGTAATCAGGGTAGTTGCGTTTTTTTGTTTGTTTTTCAACCTTGTTTTTAACCTAGTTGTTACTAGCTAGATTATTTATTGGTGAACTTGGCCATTTTGTAGAATTACTGAATTTACTTACCTTTCTATATTGTTTGTTTATTAATTCTTCCATATGCCCTACTGGCTATTATATTGCAATATTCATACAGTAAATACAAGGTCAGAATTATGTTTTAGTAATCACTGATCATCTAAAATCAAAATCACTGGTTTTCATAGAATTCGTTAGCAATGATTTTCTTATTTATATAAACTGATTCACAAAGAGATTAATTAAGGAAAGCAATTAGACAATCTCCTCTTTGTAAAATGCATATAATAGAGCTAGATATTTACTAATATTCCATAAAGAAGGCTATCAAGGTTGAAAGGGCACACGGACCCGAGCTGATAAGACAACAGGACCCAAGCTGACAGTTCGCCAGAGAAGTTCCAC
>NW_007733214.1:114632-115319 GCF_000696425.1 Galeopterus variegatus
GCTGTAGGGGAGAGTATCCAGGTGTCCATGGTCAAAGCTTCCAGGAACAGGGACCATTGACAAGGCAGGTCCATTTTAACAGCAGGTTAGCTGATCTGGTGAAGGGCGAGTAGAATCCTCGGTGGCCAGGAGCTGGTAATTTCTAAGTAAAAGCTGGTTAAAAGTTTGGTTAGAGATTCTTTCAAGTTGAGTTTGAATGAGTTTTATAATGCAGGGCAGAAAAGACAGGCTATAAAAATAACAATAAGGGGTCCTAATATTGGCCATATCCAGAAGTGAGCCTTGGAAAAAAGAGGAGAAAGGAACAGGGTGGTTGGCTCTGCGGTCTGAGGCTAGGTTGGTGAGTTTGACAATATTGGTTTTTATTAGTTCTGATTTATTGATATAATAGCAACATTCTTCCCAGAGGAAGATGTAAGTGCTGCCCTTTTCTGCCGTGAGGAGGTCTAATGTGCAGCGGTTTTGTAGGGTAACTTTAGCTAGGGAGGTGATTTGTTTTTGTAAGGCAGATATAGATTTAGCTGTGGAGGTGAGGGCCCTTTGTAGTTTGTTGTTAATGTCTTGTACCACCCATAGAATATGTCCTAAGGCACCGCCCGACAGGCCGGTTGCAATAATTGATGCCGTTAAGGACATTCCCACTAGGACTGGGAGAAAGATGGCTCGATGCTGTCTTGGGGGTGGATG
>NW_007733215.1:0-8497 GCF_000696425.1 Galeopterus variegatus
TGCAGCGCTGCTCTCGCCGCGGGTTCGGATCCTATATAGGTATGGCCGGTGCGCTCACTGGCTGAGCGCGGTATGGGCGACACCAAGCCAAGGGTTGCGATCCCCTTACCGGTCACGAAAAAGACAAAAAAAAAAAAAAAAGAAACCTCATTCATTAAAGGGGGTATACAACATGAAATGAACACAAAAAGTTGTTCAAAATTTTTTTCCCTGGATCAGCTCTCATTTTTGATGTTGTTCCTTACTGGCTTGGAGAATATTTACCTGTTACTATGTGAAATACTAATAGAAGCTGTGCCTAGATTATTTTAGTCATGCATAATTTGTCAGAAACACTGCTAATGAGTGAACAGATTAACAAAAGAAAATTATATTTTAAAGTACCCAAACTTTACTAGTTTTGTAAACTTTTACCGACTGCTTACCATGTGTGAGGATACAAAGAGGTGAGAAAACATGGACTCCACTCCCAAAGAGTTTACAATCTAGTAAAAAGCATACATAGGAGCAATAATCTAAAATAAACCATTAACTGAAGAAACAATACAACATATGCAAATTGGTAGCATGAAAAAGGAAAGCATAACATTTATTTACATTTTCTAAATTGAAAAATATATACTAATTGTATTTTATGAAAATCAACCACTTACATCAAGTATATCAGTCAAGCTTCTTACTTACCTGCCAATAACAGAATCTCCTCTTGCTTAGTTAAAGCAGAAAAGACATTTATTTAAAGATTAGCAGGAAGCTTACAGAAGCTCTGTTAAGGGTTAGAGAGCAAGACTCAGAAGATATAAAGCCAGAAGACAATTCCAAACACACTTGGGAGCTTCTCTAGGAAAAACTAGACTACCAGCACTACTTGACATCTCTGAAACTAAGAACCTAGAACAACAAGAAGCTCCTACCACCACCTTTGCCAAAAGATAACTCTCCGGGCCAAGACTGCCACCTGATATTGCTCACATACAATTTCCAGTAAGAAGTATAGGCCTGGTGACATGCTTCTGTCTTAGCTGTGAGGGTGTATGAGAATATGTATTTCCTGGCATCTAGGGATGTCAGGACTTGTAATACGAGAAATTACCAAAATGTAGGAAAGCTATTAAAAAATTCTGGTTGGCCACAAATGATAAATGCCTATATCATTAAGTCACTGTTATTTTGTGTTACAGAGAATCTAAAAATGTCACTTATTTAGGAAGTCATATTTTTTATTTTACAAAAATGGGAAAAAAATTCATAGCTTTAACTCCAGTGATTTCCAAATCAATAAAATACCAATGAGTTTATGTAAGTATTTAAAATAGAGTATTAAAAAAATACATACTATTTCTGGTAATCCAAGCAGTTTTGCAAAAAGGACAGTAAACAGATCCAATATTTTTAATACAACAAAAACAGACTTAAATTATCAAAAATGCTACCTAACAATGTCATATGCCAGATTAACAGAAATCTACCCAAAGAGAGTCAACTCCTAATTTTAACCAATTTTACTTTTTAAAAGTATCTAAAATATATTATATACTTTCCTGCTGAATAAAGAAGGTATACAAAATATAATTCAATCTTTCTTTAGTGGCTCAAAGTCACCATTATAAACAGAATGCCATGGTTGTGATTACGTTAAAGACTCAGCAACTATAAATTAACCAGTTCTTTCACTCAGTTTTCCCAGACTTTGACGTATAGTGCTACTGTCATCTAAAGCAATAGGGCCTCCCTACACCAGCTGGCCTCAAGACTGCCTGCTGTCCTATCAGCATTTTCCTGAAGATGACCAGACTACCAAGCCTTACTGAATATTGATTCCTCTATGTTCAACAGGCCATTAACTGCTATCTCCTTTACACTGGTTTCCAATGCTGTCCAAACAGTTAAATAAAGATAGCAATAGAGGAATACCAGGATTTTGAATTTTGGAAATTTGATTTAAGAAACCATTATTTTTATGGCATATACTGTACAAAAAAGGAAAACTATCTACATAAAAATTAAAATACTGGGCTAGCCGGTTAGCTCAGTTGGTTAGAGTGTGGTGTCATAACACAGCTCCCTTCCTTTGATTGGAATAGATCACAAATACTACCATTCGCAGCAATATGGATGGACTTAGAAAAAATTACATTAAGTGAAATAAGTCAGGCACAGAAAGAGAAATACCACATGTTCTCACTTATTTGTGGGAGCTAAAAATAAATAAATACACAAATGGGGGTGGGGAAGAAGACACAACAATCACAATTCCTTGAACTTGTTAAGACAACTGGACAGATATGATGTTGATGAGTGGGAGGGGGAAGTGGGAAGGGGGAAGGAGGACTCGGTAAAGGGACATGAAAATCAACTAGATTGTATATTGATAAAAAAAATTAAAAAAAAAAAAAATTAGAGACCAAACTATAGGATCTGTTAAAAAATAAAATCTATTCTTGGATTTGTATCTTCTCAGATGATCCACTATAAATTATCAGATGCCCAACTGATAATTAAAATGTAATATTCAAATCTATACTAGAATTGTTCAACTTGCTGCTATCTTGATCTTAAACTTCTGATATAAAAGGTGTTTTAACCTATTTAACAGGATAGAAACTTTATTTTCTTACTCCTTATGCCAAAAAAAAAAAAAAGTTTAAGATCAAGGGGCTGGCCCGGTGGCGCACTGCTACAGTGCGCCGCTTGGGAAGCGCGGTGGCGCTCCCGCTCAGGGTTCGGATCCCACATACAGACCGGCCGCTCACTGGCTGAGCGAGGAGCGGGGGCAACACCGAGGGTTGCGATCCCGTTGCCGGTCCCGGCCCGGTCCGGACGCGACACTGAGGGTTGTGATCCGTTGCCGGTCACGAAAAAAGACAAAAAGACAAAAAAAAAAAAAAGTTTAAGATCAAGGGGCTGGCCCGGTGGCGCACTGCTACAGTGCGCCGCTTGGGAAGCGCGGTGGCGCTCCCGCTCAGGGTTCGGATCCCACATACAGACCGGCCGCTCACTGGCTGAGCGAGGAGCGGGGGCAACACCGAGGGTTGCGATCCCGTTGCCGGTCCCGGCCCGGTCCGGACGCGACACTGAGGGTTGTGATCCGTTGCCGGTCACGAAAAAAGACAAAAAGACAAAAAAAAAAAAAAAAAAAAAGCCTATGCCCAGGGCTAAAGCATAACTAGTGACCATATGATCTTTGGCACCTTCCCTCATCTTCCAACTAGACCTTTCCTATGATGATGATGATGATTTCAAAGTCCTTTCCAGACTTGAACTCATAATATCTATATTCCCAGCTAGTCTCTGACTAACTCTTAACAGGGTATTAGATTGATACAATTAGCATATTGATAGAATTTCAGGTATCATGATAGATGATACGGTAATGGTATACAGAGTGGGAGGCTTTGTTTAGCATTCCCATTATCATACCACTTGCTGCTGCCTAAACGTCATATTCTCTTTATGAAGACTCAAAAGAAATCTTGGCTCAAAGGACATTTAATAAATTCTGCCTGTCCCACTAGCTGTGTGGCACTTCAAAAATTTTAATATTTAATATTCATTATTTTGAGAGGATCCTCTCAAAACAGTCTATTTTCTATTGTAACTCTCTTCTGGGTACCAGTAAATACTCCTTCTGTTTGCCCTGGTTATTGCCTTATATCTTAAGGTTCCACCACATTCTAATCCTTTGGAAAATAAAACCTCCTTGAATTATCCTAATTTGAATGTGCCACATGTTTCCTGACAGATGAGAGACACTGATACTACACCCAGAGAAGGTATTAAGTAGGCAATTAGGTCCGAAACTTAAAGGAGAGATTTGGGCAAAAGTCACATGTCTATGAGTCTCCTGCATATAGGTGATACGGGCCTGGATAAGACTGATTACAAAGAAGGTATAACATGAGAAAAAGAGAGGCTCTAGGACAAAAACTTGAGATGTGGCGACATCTAGGTATTTAAGAACCAGATGGAACTAAAATATTAGACAACTCTGACACTTAAGACCGAGGGAGAGCGACTGGAGTTAAAATGTTCAAAGATTCATGTGTTGTCAGGAAGGAAAGGAGATAATATTAAGTTCACTCCTTAAGTCAAGGATGCATAATAAGACATTTTATTGCGATAATTTATTGAATACAACCTTCTCAGAACAACTCTAAGAAGATCATATTATTGTGGCAACATTTCATGAAACATAAAAGTACTCACCATGACTATATGATCAAAAGCAAAATGAACACCTACACACAAATACACACATACATACCCCTCTCTCCCTCTCCCTCTATCTTATCCAAGGAGACACATACAAGAACGTTTATAGTAGCATTCTACAATCACAAAACACTAGAAATAATCCAAAATGTCTATCTCATCTGGTAAATAAATACACTGTAATACAGCCACATAATGTAATATATAACAGCATCTGCAATAAACAAGAATGATATATTTCAACAAGTATAAAGCTCAGATAACTAAATGTTGAATGACAACAGGAAGGTGCCATTTATATAAAGGTTAAAGACATGTAAAACAATGCTATATATTATCTATGAATATATACATATGTAGTCAACACAGAAAATGCATGGAAATGACTACTTTTTATGGTCATGATGGAGTTAACTGGACCAAACTTACCCTCCAACTGTAAACAATTACAAACTGAATGAAAAATGTTTTCGGACACCGCACAAACACTGCAGGACGGTGATCAACAAGAGAAGCAAAACAAATGAGGTGAACTCTACAATTGCCCAGAATTCTGAATGAAGGTACTTTTCAGACTATGAGGGCAGGGAGGGGGAACACAAACAGAGTCTACTGGAGCTAAGTTGAAGGGATGAAGACCAGTATTCAGGGCGAATGAAGCACTTGGAAATTTTAAGATAATTCTAAAAAGAAGGAATCTATGCAAAAAAAAGGGGGGGGGGGCTTTAGAAATCTACACAAGGGTCCCCTTGAGACTTTGCTAGTACTAGTCTGTAACTGCAGAGCGTAAAACTCCAAAAATTTTGGCAAGAATGACCAGAAAATTGTAAGCTAACAACTCAGAGCCACATAAAATGGGGAGATGAATGAGCTCTGACCGGCTGTAGGAACCAGTCCTCTGTCATCCATTAGAGGTATTTAGTGGCAATCTCAAAGGGATCATGCTGTAGTAGGGCTGAAGTGGAATGAAAGCTATTTTGGACCCACCCTAGAAAAGCTTAAAACCTGTACTTGAAAGGGTCATCAAAGAAACTTAGCTGTTTGCCAGAACAAAGCCCAATCCTCTTTAAAGGAAGTAAATTAAAATCCAGATATTCAATAAGGTAATATTCACAATGTCTATTACCAATAAAAATTACTGGACATGCCAAGAAGCACAAAAATCTAACTTATAACCACAATAAAAATCAGTTAATAGAAAAACCCAGAGATGACTAAGATGAGGGAGTTAGCAGATAAGGATTTTAAAACATGAACATAATTATGAGAAAAATAAAGATATTTTTAAAAAGACCTAAGTATAACTTCTAGAGATCTAGAGATGAAAAAATATATATCTGAAGTAAAAAGTTCACTGGATTAGACACTACAAAAGAAAGATGAGCAATCCTGAAAACTTAGCACAGAGAGGAAGACTGAAAGCGTATGGATGAAAGCAGCAAAATTAACCTTCAAGCAAGATACACACACATGTACACACACAATCCCGTACCAAATGCACAGCACAATCAAATTGCGGAAAGCCAATAACAAAGAAAAAATATTAAAAGCAGTTAGAGAAATAAGATACATTACATACAGAGAAACAAAGATGAGATAAGCAGACTTCTCTTAAAAAACTACCCATGGTAAAACATGTCATATTTAAAGTGCTGATAGAAAAAAACCTGTCAACCAAGAGTCACATAAAATAAAAACGTTTTCAGACAAGAAAAAAAATCCCCAAAACTCAGAATTAATTGTTGGCAGACCTAAATTAAAAAAATGTTAAAAGAAGTTCTATAGGCAGTAGAAAAATACCAGATGGCATCATGGATCAATACAATGTAAGGCAGAATGTTAGAAAGGAGAAATGTATAAATAAATGTAAAATACATTTTCTCTTCACTCTTAAATCTCTTCAAAAGATAACTGACTGTTAAAAGCACATACAATAATAGTGTCCTGGGGTTATAACACATGTATAAGGAAAATATACGACAACAGCAGTACAGAGGATGGGAAGCACTAAATAGAAGCATACTGTGAAGTGGTAAAGTATTATTTGAAGTTGACTCTGACAAAATACAGCAAATCCTGTAAACCCTACAGAAACTACTTTTAAAAAAATCACACAGTGAGATATGGCTAATAAGCCAAGAGATAAAATGGAACACTAACAAATGTAAGAAATATTACCAGGGCTAAAAAAAGGACACACAATAAGAAAGAAGTCAATCTATCAAAAAATCATAGAAATCATAAACATGTATGCATCCAATAGCAGAGTTTCAAATTACATGAAGCAAAATCTGACAGAAGTCAGAAAAGAAACAGACAAAAGGTAAATATACTAAAAATTGTAAATTAAATTTTAAAATGATTTACAATTGCATCAAAAACATGAAATATATAAGGAAAAAGTTAACCAAATATGCAAAAAAAGAGTGCACACTGAAAACTGCAAAATACTGCAAAAGAAATTTTTAAAAAAATTATCCAGAAATTGATAATTTCTATGAAATCTCAATCAAAATTCTCTCAGGTTTTTTTTTATTCCTGTAGAAGTTTATAATATGATCCTAAGATTACATGAAAATTTGAATAAAACAGTCAAATTTGAATAAAACAAAACACAAAGTTGGAAGACTCATAATAACAAATTTCAAGGCTTACCATAAAGTTACACCAATCAAATCAATATAGTGCTAGCATAACGACAGACCTATAAAAGGAACATAATACAGTCCAGAAAAACTCACAAATATATGCTCAATTAATTTTCAACAAAGATGCAAAGAATTCAACGGTGAAAGAATAGTTTTGTTCAACAAGCAATACTGGAACAACCAGTTATCCGTATGGAGAAGAATAAACTTTTATCCTTACCTCACACCACACACAAAAATTAACTTCAAATTGATAATAGACATAACCATAAAAACTAAAACTTAGAAATTTCTGAAAAAAAGGGAAGTTTTCATAACCTTGGATAAACTAAGATTTCTCAGGTTACAAAAAACACAAAACATTTTAAAAATTGATGAATTGAACTTCAAAGGCAAAAATTTATCTTCCTCAAAAAAAAAACACTGAATGGGTGCTGGCTGGTTAGCTCACTCAGTTAGAGTATGGTGCCTATAACACTAAGGTTTGAATACCTGTACTGGCCAGCCACCAAAAAAAACCCCAAAACAAAACAAAAAATCCAAAAAAATTCTCAGTAAAAATGAAAAGGTAGGCCATGGACTGAGAGATAATATTTGCAAGGCATTTATGTCTGACAAAGAACTTGTATCCAAAATATATAAATAATTCTCATAATCCAACAATAAAATGAATATGAGCAATAGTCAAAAAAGTCAAGATAGTGGTTTCTTCTGGGACAGAAGAAAAGTATAGAGAACTGTGACTGTATCTACGTTTAATTTGTTTAAAAACTGCTGGTATTGTATGTTCTCGAATGACTAGAAGAGAGGAGCTCAAATGTTCTCATCCCAAAGAAATGAAAAATTTTTGTGATGATTAATTTGCCAACTACCCTGATTAGATCATTGCACATTGTATACATGTATTAAAATATAACTGTCCCCATAAGTATGTACAATATGTTTCAATTAAAAAATAAATTCCTAAAAAAAATTGCTGGGTTGGGGATACTTAAGGCTTTGGTATAATTTTATTTATTCCTTGCTCTATGCTTAAAACATTCCATAAAAAAGAAAAAGGTAACACTATACCCAAAGAAATAGCTTAATTCATATTACTCCATTCAATTATCATAGTTACTAAGATGCTTAATGGAGGATTTTCCTCCCATGGCTTACTCCTCTATGATTATTTGATGTCACAGCACATAAAAATATATGTATAATTGGAGAAAGTAAAAAGATTTCGTCATATTTCTAGTTTCCTACTAGCCATGTGGATGTTTAAATGTTTCCATCACCACTTCAAACAACTTGTTCAAAACAAGTTCACTATTCTTTCCCCATCTTGGAACCACATTTTCAAGCTCTTTGTTTTCTTTGCTGTTTCCACTGTTTTATAAGTCACAGTGGTGGTGCACTACTTAGGAGCACAAGCTCTAGAGCTCCACACTAACTAGCTTCCAATCTTGACGTCACCACTCAAAAACTGCCTGAACTTATTAGGCAAGTTATTTAGCCTTAGGATATATGTGCACATATGTAACGTACTTAGGCAGACAGTCATGCTCAATAAATGTTAACCATTCTTTTTTTATCTTCTTTTTTTTTTTCCTTTTTGTCTTTTTTCATGACCGGCAACGGATCGCAACCCTCAG
>NW_007733215.1:9138-9715 GCF_000696425.1 Galeopterus variegatus
TCATCTCTTCCTTTGTTCTCCCTATATCAAAGAAAATACTAAGTCCTGTTAATTGTTCCCAGAACAATCTGACCTCTTTCTATTTCTGGTGACCAGTAGTGGAGGTCTAGACTACTACAGCCTTCTTCCTACAAACCTTTCTTTTCTTCACTTTTCCCCATTCCAATCTCTTGTACTCTATTGTCCAGTTAATCGTTATCCTTTTCCATAAGCCCCCCTTTCCTATAATAGGAGTAGTTCTATGAGGCTCTGCGCAAGGAAAAATGGTATTTCAGAGCAGGTTCCCAAATTAATCACTGCTAAGAAAAGTATGATGGTAAAAAGTCTGAATCCTACAAATATCAAAAAGTAAATATACAATGTGGTTGATTATTATGGCCCATCACCAAAACCTCCCTCCCTCTTCCCTCTCCCCCCTCCCACCCAAGAATGTCCTTTCCGTTTGCTTGTTGTAACAACCTCAAAAAAATTGTAGTTGTTATATCTTCTTCCCCCCCTCCCCCCAGTTTGTTTGTGTGTGTGTGTGTTTGAGTGAATTTATTTATTTATTTTTAGCTCCCACCAATAAGTGAGAACA
>NW_007733215.1:11597-19276 GCF_000696425.1 Galeopterus variegatus
GTCTATACCTACATTATAGAGGGTCTTTGTCATGAATGAGTGTTGAATTTTATCAAAATTTCAAGGAATTTAAAGGAAATTTAAAGAATTTAAAGAAATTTAAAGGAAAAAAAAATTTTTTAAAATGAGTCATTAAAGTTTTTTAGCAAAAGAATGAAACAATAAAAGGTGAGGGTTTTATTTTGTTTTATAAGATTAGTCTTTTGTCTTTGGAATAAAACGAAATGCAGAGACTAGAGTTCTGAGGCCAACTAAAGCAATAATACAAGCATGAAGTAACAAATGCCTAATCTAGGATTATAGTAATAGAAATAAAACCATATTTTCAAAAAAAAAAAAAAATCAATAAGACTTCCTGACAAACTCAGTATGTGGGCTGAATGCAACCAGACAAGTCAAAGTAACTCCATCTACTTCCCAATTCTATAGTCCATAAATTACAAAGAGAGTGTAAGGTGATATGGACACTATAAAATAGTTTTGGTTACTTGCCTAAAAGTTATTTAACCTGTCATATTCATTTAACATATCCTATGAACTGAGCATGTCGTCTTGGATACAGTAGGTGCTGACTGAATAGATGAATGAATTTATATTTCTTTTTTCTTGCCTTATATCACTTTTTACAAGGTAGGAAGTATATAATTATACATATATATAGTTTTAGATATATAATTGTATGTGTGTACTTATATATGCACATATAAGACATGTGTGCACATATATGCATATATGATTATACACACATCCCTGTCTCTTCTAATGTATTTTTTTTTAATACACAAAGGTCATAATATTCACATAGGACAAAATCTTTTACTTGGATTTANTTATACATATATATAGTTTTAGATATATAATTGTATGTGTGTACTTATATATGCACATATATGACATGTGTGCACATATATGCATATATGATTATACACACATCCCTGTCTCTTCTAATGTATTTTTTTTAATACACAAAGGTCATAATATTCACATAGGACAAAATCTTTTACTTGGATTTATCCAGTCAAATGTTAATCTCTTCTTAACAATCCTTGCTCCAAATCTTTTTCTATCTGACTTACTAGTGATATGCATTTTTCTTCCTAAAGATATTATGATCTGAATATATTTTGTTAGAGAAAATATGCAAATGGTCAATAAGCACATTAAAAGGTACTCAACATCATTAGTAATCAGGGAAATGCAAATCAAAACCACAATGCGATACCACTTCACATCTTCTAGGATGGCTTTAATTCAAAAAGTAGATAATAACAAGTGTTGTCAAGGATGTGGAGAAATTGAATCCCTCAGATACTGCTGGTGGGAATGTAAAATGGGCAGTCACTTTGGAAAACAGATAGTAGTACCTCAAAAAGTTAAACATAGAGTTATTTAACACAGCAATTCCACTCCTAGGTACATACCCAAGAGAAAGAAAACATACATCCACAAAAAAACAAAAACTCCATATACAAATGTTTATAGTAGCATTAAATATAATAGCCAAAAGATAGAAATAGCTTAAATGTCTATCAACTGATAAATAGATAAACAACATGTAGTATATCCATACAATGAAATATTATGTGGCCATAAAAAAGAATGAAGTACTGATACATACTACAAATAGATGGAGGTTGAAAACATCATGCTAGGCAAAAAAAACGTCACAAAGGGCCACATATTGTATGATTTCTTTTATAAGTACTATCCAGAACAGGCAAAGCTATAAAAACAGAACGTAGATTAGTGGCTGAGGGAGGGAGGATTAAGGGGTGGTGATAGATAAAGGGTTTCTTTTGGGGGTAATGAAAATGTTCTAAAATTAATTGTGGTAATAGATTGCACTACTCTGTGAATACATTAAACACCATTGAATTGTACACTCTAAACTGAGTGGATTGTTTGGCATGTGATTTATATCTTAATAAAGTTGTTGCAAAAAAAAAAAAGTAAGTTACATTTATTACTATAAGGAGAAAGAAAATATTACATATTGCCATAGAAATATATAATCAGTCAGCATTAGCAAGTCTCTTTTACATCAGCAATCGCTCTTAACATAATTTGAGATCTGATTTAGCCTAAAAATCACCAGTCTTTTTTCTGCCAGTATAGATTCAGAAAACTGAGTTCCACTTACCTCTCTAGGCCCTAGCTCCTTTTTGTGATAAATAAAAAGTTATTTGAGCGCCATCACTGTATGTTCCCAAGCCCTAGAAGTTACCACTAATTGAGCACAACACTCTTTTCTGATGAGCCCAAAGTAAGCACAGTTATCCAGGAAGTTCATACCAATGAAGGAACTGGCAGAGGTGAATTTGTATGCCATTCTTGAACTACATAAACTCTGGAGATTCTCCTGATTTTAAAGGTCTGTGATTCTATTCTAAAACTACCAGTCTATATAAAATTCCTGATTTAAAATTTATAATTCACTTAAGAATACTTCTAGAAACCTACACAGCATTTTGAAATCTTTTATAAAAATTATTTTTGTATAGCTTCAAAATAATTTGTTTTAAAATTTAAAACTATATTTTTAAATAAAGTTCACTGTGATATTTCATTATGAATTCATACTTTGGTGACAATATATTTTAGAACACTATTAAAATGGGCCCAGAAATTTGATATGGGCACATATAAGTTATGCAGCTACTCTTTGAAAAGTAATTCCTAGAAATCTGAAAATCATGAAACTTAATCACTATTAAAATGGGCCCAGAAATTTGATATGGGCACATATAAGTTATGCAGCTACTCTTTGGAAAGTAATTCCTAGAAATCTGAAAATCATGAAACTTAATTTTTTTTTTTTAACATTTACCTTTTTTCTTCTTTTGCTCTCAGCTGTTCTTCCTGTCTCAAAACTTGAACCATTATAGATTCAAAAACTCCACTTGTCAAGCCTGCCAAACTTCGTGGTGTTGACCGACGCCTTGTTGAGGTACATGCAGTTCCCTTTTCATCCTTCAATCCATAATAGCCTCTAGATGTTACTGCTATCGTTGTCTTTTCTCTCAAGTGCCTTGGAGAAGAATAAGTCAATTCACAAGGTCAAATCTTCTGGATAAGCAATAAAGCCCCTTAACTAGCATCTTAAGAAGAGTCTCTGTTGCTAACTACATAAAAAGTGTTTAGTTAAACCTTACTTAGCTGTGCTCTAGATTTTTATCCTCCCTATACAATTTCTAATTTTCCTTACTCATGTCATAAAGTCAGTCTGAGTGATGGTCTCTTCCCTATATTTATAAAAAATATAACACTGAAGCATTAAAATTAAGGACTAAAGCACTATCTCTTTAATGGAAAAAAGTTTATTGTTTGCAATGTACTTCATTGGTATTTGAAAAGGTACAATAATACAAAAACATTTTGGGAAACAATATTTACAGTAATACATAAATACTTTGAAGAAATTATAAGCAAATGACATATTACAATATATAACTGTAGGTTAAAATTTGGAAACCTTCCTGACTAAACTGTAAATACAATCTGTAACCTAGATTTCCTCTTCAACCTCACCACAAATATATCTGTACTCTATGATGTTTTTATTAATACACTGAGATACTAATCTAATGCTTAAAGATAATGATAAAAAAGTTACCTAGCAGTATGCTTAATTATCCTTAAGTCCCCATAATGAATTTGAAATAATTGATTAAAACTATCTATATTGGAAAAAGAAACATTACATTAATTTTCTAATGTAAGGCTAGACTAAGAACTGACTTCTGAATTTGCATCTATATAAGGTTAATGTAAAAATCTTCAGGGATAACATCTGCTCGTCTACCTTTGTAAAATACGCCAGAGCCTCTGAAGGTTTTATACATGTTATTGTTTCTACAACGGCAAAATCAATACTTGATGTAAGCATTCCATATATGAGGTAAGAATTTATACAAATTAAAAGTTGACCCTATAGTTATATTTCCCTGCTTTTCTATAGGCTTTCTTCAAATATAAAATAGGCTTAAGGTTCACTAAAACACAAACCTTTATAGCATGAAATACAATCAAAGTTTTGTCCTTCTTGGATTAGCAATGGTTTGTTACTCTAAATTAGAATAATTATATCAAGCTTACCCTCAGTATCATCTATGTCCCATGAATACTATGACTGCAAGGTTCTACTGAACTGTGGCACTATTACGTGTTTTCTCTATTAAAAGGAGATAACACTATAACTAATTCAGCTTTAGGTAGGGCATAAACTTTCAACCAGGTTTCCAGTAATACTGAAGAATTTGGGCTAATCTAGCATACTGTTTCAGGCTGTGATCCTTTAGTGTACAAGAGCATACATCTGTATGATGGTTAATCAAGCTGGAAGTAAAGAATTGTGGGCCCAAGGAAAACAGATACTGAATGGATATACTTGGGATCATTTTAGTATAGTGTTTTTACCAGGTGAACTAACTAGCTCAGTAATTTAATGACTTCATCAATAGTAATGGAAGAGACCATTAGTGGACAATATTATTGAAAATGATGACATCTCAGGTATCACAGTGTATGTAGAACACTGCAGATAATGACCCAGAAAGTATGCACAGCACTAGAGATAAGGTGAGTTGAAGGAAGTGGTAAGACACATGGCTAAATTGTTATATAAGCAAGTGAGAAATTGCATTTTACTTTTAACTTCAGTCTTACAAGCAGACAAAATAAAGTTACAAACTACTTTTTGAAAACAGTATTTTCTCAGAACCAAGACCAAAGAGAAAGTAATATCCTTTATTACTCATTAGAAATAAAAATTTATAAGTTTTGATACTTATCACTTATAATTAAAAGAAAACCCAACCAACTAAGCTGTTTCTCTCTTATGAACATGTACAGATTAAAAAGACTGAAATTATTCAGTGTTGGAGAGGCTATAAGAAAATTTCTTTCTTTTTTTTTTAAAAGATGACCAGTAAGGGGATCTTAACCCTTGACTTGGTGTTGTCAGCACCAGGCTCTCCCAAGTGAGCTAACTGGCCATCCCTATATAGGTATCCGAACCCATGGCCTTAGTGTTATCAGCACCATACTCTCCCAAGTGAGCCGCAGGCCGGCCCAGAAAAAAAAATTTCTCTTATAGCATTAGTGGGTGTATAAACTGACACAGTCTTTCTGGAAGCCAAATTTGGTAATAATCATTAAGGTTTAATACCAACATATCCTTTGACTCACCATGCTTCAAGGAATTTACCCTAAAGACATATCTCTACAACTATGAGCAATAAAACACACTGTATAAACTGACACAGTCTTTCTGGAAGCCAAATTTGGTAATAATCATTAAGGTTTAATACGAACATATCCTTTGACTCACCATGCTTCAAGGAATTTACCCTAAAGACATATCTCTACAACTATGAGCAATAAAACACACGCAGTATTATTCGTTATTAAAAAAGAATATTGGAAACACACGTCCTTTAATATGGGACAGATTAAATAAAGTAATGTACACTACAACATGGAATACCACCCATTCAAAGGAATCAGGTATATGTGCTAGAACTCACTGTAAAAGATGCCCATATTACATTGCTGAAAAAAGACATTTCTGAATAAAATATATTTTTTAAACCAAAAGGAATTATATACAAGTATATATAGATATGTACACACATATATGGCATCTAGTAGTGTATTTGTGTACATACATGAGTTCAAACTCTCACCTACACTATTTCAATCACTTTCTGACAGGTCTCCTGGCTTCTACTCTGATCTCCCTACAGTCTATTCATATACCAACCCAGATAATCTTAATAAAAAGCTAATCAGATCAGGTCATTACCCTGCCCTGTCTTCTCCAAAGTCTTCCAGCTATGCTTAGAATACAATCTAAAGTTTTTATGACCTGTAAGACCTTGTATGACTCACCTACCTCTCCAGATCTCATTTTCTGCCACTCTGATCCTAATTCTTTGTGTTCAGCCACAAAAGTCTCCCTTTTATTCTCAGTCACACCAACACGTCTGCTTCCCAGAATCTTTGCATTTGATTTCTCTCCTGTAAAACACTCTTCCCTAGATATTCATATGGCTGGGCACTACTACTTCATTCAGGTCTCTGTTCAAATGCTACCACACCTGAGAGGATTTCTTTGACCAGGAAATATAAAAGATCCCCTGTCACTCTCTAATCCTTTACACTGGTTTCTTTTTCTTCATGTTACTTATCACTACATAGCATTATCTAATTATCTATTTATTTGGCAATTAGCCATCTTCCCACCAGAATGAAAGCTCCAGGAGGATAGGGACTTTGTTTTGTTAATGCCTGTTATCATCAGAACCTCAAAATGTACGTATATAATAAAGTATTTGGAAGAATACAAGCTGTTTACATTTCATTTTAAATTTACAGACATAATTAAAGTTTAAAAATTCCATTTATCTATTTTTTCATAGTAAAAAGAATCCTGATTAAACATTTGTTAATAACTACTTGAGTTTCTTTCATCAGAGAATAAAATGCAATAAAATAAGATAAAAAACAAATCTCACCTCCAAATAGGAATTATCAAGTAATTAATCAATGATCAAATAAATACACTAAAATAACTCTCCCTTTCTAAAATTCAAGGTTTTCACTGCCTATTAGGAAAGTTATTTCATAAAATCAATCTGACAATAGTTTGAAAATAATAATGTATTGCCAACCATAAGCAAAAGCTAAGCAATAATTATGGTTGACTCACTGAGTTTCACAATTATCCCTTCTTTTTTTATTTTTAAGCAAAGCATGAAAAGTCTTTTCTGTATTAACACATTCCAGATTTCAGAATTCAGAGGCTCGATTCTATTTAAAATTATTAAGATAAGTATTAACAAGGAAGTGAACTGATATTAAGCTTTACTGATAGTTAATATATGAACTGACTCTGGACCCCTACTAAAAACAAATGTTTGGAAAGCTTTCCATTTTATGTGATTTTTGTTGATGTTAATGTAAATATGTCACCTATAAAAATTGTATCTACACAAAACTTGGAAACAGCATTATTTAATCTGCTTAAAAATATTCTAAATGAAGAGTTCCAATCACTTTGTTAACGCATTCACTTAAAAAATATTCAATGTAACTATAGTCCTCAGGGTCCTGGCAAGAAAGAGATAATATGAAAAAAGAGGTGACATTCAATGAATAAACTACTTACAAATGTGCAGACAATGTTAAGAGAACTAGGAAGGGATGGTGAAGCACTCCTGGACTAGCCACACATAGCAGGGAGCCATTATCATTCTAGGCACAGTAGAGGAAGGGGAGAGAATAGTTACTGGAACCAAGAGAGCTATAACTGGAGAAGGCTACACAATGATGGAGCATAGTTACTGACAATCTGCAGCCCAGCAAAGAGGAAGCTGTTAGAATAAATACTCCTGCCTCTCTATCCTCCTGTCAGTGCCTCCCATTGGCTGAACCTACGCAGAAGTCAGAGGGCAGGGAAGACCAGTTAACTCAGTCCTTAGAAATCAACCTTCTGTCGCACACAACACAGTTTACAAAGGTGGAGAATGTATTTTTTTTTTCCTTTTTGTCTTTTTTACTGACCGGTAACAGGATCGCAGCCCTCGGTGTCGCGCCCGTACCAGGGACCGGCAACGGTATCGCAACCCTTGGTGTTGCGCCCGCACTGCGCTCAGCCAGTGAGCGGGAACCGGTCTCCA
>NW_007733215.1:19460-20620 GCF_000696425.1 Galeopterus variegatus
CCTTTTTGTCTTTTTTACTGACCGGTAACAGGATCGCAGCCCTCGGTGTCGCGCCCGTACCAGGGACCGGCAACGGTATCGCAACCCTTGGTGTTGCGCCCGCACTGCGCTCAGCCAGTGAGCGGGAACCGGTCTCCACATGGGACCCGAACCCTCGGTGGGAGCGCGGCGGCAGCACACTCTCCAGTGCGCCACCGGGCAGGCCCAGGAGAATGTATTTGGAGGGGCAAATGAAGATTACCAACACAGCACAACCTTGGTATTAGTTTTCAAGATCAACTAATTGAAATGAGAAAAGACAAATTTTACTGGTGTATTTCCATAAAAACTGTTGCATATTTGATAGATAAGCATCATGACGCAGTCAGCCCAGGCTATAATGCACTTCTTCCATTTAGATTTATGTCTTTTTTGAGCTCTGAGCTACAACAGCCATTAAAACCAAGTATCAAAATAAACCTTCAAGTAGCTCTACAGCCAAGTATAAAACCAAGATTTTTTGAAACTAATTAACTATCACAATGCCCAAACCAAAATAATACATAACCTTTGTTATACATTATTAAATATTACTAATGTTTTTAAAAATTTTTAAATATGCCTATTAACTCTCTCATTTTAAGTAGTTTAGTTTATATTTTATAATATATAAAACAAAATAGTAGAGAAGTATTTATATATTATTTATAAAGATATATGCACAACTGAAGGTAAATACATATTCAAAATTTTTTCTACTTGGGAAGTCAGATCATAAAAGTTTGAAGACCACTGCTCTCATCTGCACTATAAACTACCTAATACCAAAAAAAAGTTTCCAGAAAAAAAGAAGTCTTCATATCCACAAAAAAACATTTATCATAGACTATTAAACTTATTTCCTACTTGATCTTTATCTTCTATTTTCCCATTTGTTACTCTTATTACTCTTGAATTTTTTTCATCCTTATCCAGACCTCCAGTCCCTTGACTCTTTCATTTGCTCTATCATAATTCAGCCTCTTTCATCTATTCACAAAGATAACTAGATGGGACCCATAATACATGACTAACCTCTTCACTTATCTCATCTTTCTATCCCAGGTATGTATCCTTTCTCATACAGCTCAGCCCAAAGCCCCTTCTCATCTATGCTTCCACTACTCAGCACGGTAGGGAAA
>NW_007733215.1:21778-24674 GCF_000696425.1 Galeopterus variegatus
GGGAGCGCCACCGCGCTCCCAAGCGGCGCACTGTAGCAGTGTGCCACCGGGCCGGCCCCAAAATAGCAATTTTAAATGCCATCATTATCTAAAAGTTTCATCCCACCACCCACCATCACTTATCAACTGACTTTGTCACCATTGTTTCAACCTGAATATATCAGTAACCTTTGATGTTTATACTTTTCATTTCACATATATGAACTGTCAGCATGTTCACTGTTGAATCCCTGTTGCTCAGTAAATGAATGAATTTAAATAAATGAATTTGAATAACACGAATATTTTTGTCCTTATTTAGTATTCCCTCTTAACTCTTTCCCACCCATTTTCACATTCACAGAGAAAATGGTAGTTTTTAAGTAAGACCTCCAATAACTTCCTGCTTCTCAACAACCAAAATTATCTGAATCTGGGCCCATACTTATTTTATGTTACAGTGAAAAATGTGCCTCCAATCCTCTGATCAAAAACTAATCACTCCACGGGTCTTCAGAATTTGTACTTCATTAATCATCTTCTGCATCTTCAACCTCTGTTTCTGTACCTGCTAGTTGCCTTTAGCATATAAACACATCCAAGTTTACATTAAAAACAAACCATTCCCCTTGAAAAAAGTCACACCTAAACTGCTGGTCCACTTCACCTTTCATTCACATCTCAATCTACTATAATCTGGTATCCGCCTAGCTCTACTCTACTGAAATCCCTCTTCCCAAAACATCTCCCACTTATGAAATTCAAAGGATATTTGTCAGTTCTTATTTTGTTCAACCTCTCTATGCCATCTGATTACTCTCTCGCCAAAAATTTGAACTGGACTTGAAGAAAGAACCATTTGGGGTAGGTAGGAATGGGGGAAGAAGGAATACTATATAAGGATAAAAATATTCACTCACATTCAAGTTCATTCATTCAAAATATTTACTGAGCAACAGGGATTGAGCAATGAACATGCTGACAGTTTGTATATATGAAATGAAAAGTATAAACATCAAAGATGACATATATTCAGGTTGAAACAATGTCAAAGTCTAAAAGAAAAATAGAAAAATTGGGGAAAAGATTTGGGTTAGAAATACACCTAGTTTTTTTAACATTCTGAAGTAATAGTTGCACAACCAACTGGAAAAGCTCTGTGGACAGAAATATGAAACTAAAGCAAAAGAGAGGGCTCAAAATACCAATTTGGGGATCTTAAAATCTATAAGAAAAGCCATAAAAAATAAATACTCTCTACAGAGAAATAAATATAGGGGATAAAATCTAAAAGAATAACTTTAGAGATTATCCACAGCTACAAAGAAAAACACAGCAAAAGAAGAGAAAGGCTCCAAAGATGTGTTAAGAAGTAATGTAAGTACAATTATGTTAAGTGAAATAAGTCAGGCACAGAAAGATAAATACTGCATGTTCTCAATCATATGTGGAAGCTAAAAAAGTTATCTATCTCACAGAAGTAGAGAACAGAACAATGGTCACTAGAAGGCAGAAAAGGTAGGAGGGACGGGGGATATGTGGAGGCTGGTTAAGGGATACAAAATTACAGCTAGTTAGGAGGAATAAATTCCAGTGTTCCATAATGCAGCAGAGTAACCACAGTAAACAATAATTTATTGCAGTTTTTCAAGTAGCTAGAAGATGTACCAAAACAAAGAAATGACAAAGGTTTCAGGTGATGCATATGCTGACTATCCTGATTCAATCATTATACACTGTATTCATGTATTAAAATATCAAATTGTACCCCACAAATATGCACAATTATTATGTCAATTAAAAATATTTAATAATTATACAAAAAAAATGTAAATTAAGAAATAGTACAATAGAGGCCAAAGGAGAAAAGTGTTAAGTGCTAAGTGATCTAAGCTGATAAGTTTTCCAGACAGACTGGGAAAAGACCAAGTAAAAGCCAAGGATTATGCATGAAGACATTAAAATTCAAGAAGGCAACTTCAATAAGGGATCAACTGCAAAGAACTCTGTAAGTTTAAAAAAACTTTCAAAGCCTTTGTTCATTTCTGAATGCCAAATAAATAACATAATCATGCCAAAAGAATTGAAGGCCATCATAACTAACTTTTAAAAAACCAAACATTTTTCTTCAAAATAAATTTTTGGGTTTTTTTTTTTTTTGCATTTAAGGAAGGCACAAAGGTAAACATAAAGTTTTTATTTACATAGAAATAGTATTTGAAAATTGCCTTACCAACTTCAACAAGTTTGATAAGCACTTGTAATAAGGCAGGGCTGCTGAACATATTACTACTGCTACAGCTATTCCTTACCGCACAGAACAAGTTCTCAGTACAGGCAGAACAGAACCTCCCTAGGTCACTAACTCTCATACTGTTCAGGTATGTTCACGTTCCTTAGAAGCCACTAAAGTTGTGATGTGTCTACAAAGTAGAGAGGTAGTTTCCTGGGCTTCCTGTTCCTGGTCAACTCCTCTATATATCTGCCAAGCACTGATGAGGCTTTAAAGTAGCAGACTGCAAATTCAGGACACTTTCTGATTCAGACAACAGCACAAAGATAGGAAAGTTACGGTGAAATAAAAGGTCCTAACAAAGAGACGTAGGGAACGGTAAGACCTAAAGACATCATTGAAACTAGGACGCTGTGGCAAGTGGATATGATAGTGTCCACAGAACACAAGTAATGCTATGAACTTCTTTTTTCATATTTCATTTCATGAATGGGAAAAACATCATTCTTATTCCCCACAAACCAGTAATTTCTATTGTTTTCTCACATATTTCTTATGCCAAGTGACTAAAACACGGGTGTGGCAAATGTTGATTCTACTATACTTATTAAAAAGCCATACGTTAGGGCCGGCCTGGTGGCGCACTGCTACAGTGCGCTGCTTGGGAGTGCGGCGGCGCTCCCG
>NW_007733215.1:25216-26288 GCF_000696425.1 Galeopterus variegatus
CGGACACGAAAAAAAGGCAAAAAGGCAAAAAAAAAAAAAAAAAGCCATACGTTAAGAAAAAATAAATACATGAAAAAAACCTGGAAAAAAATTGACAGAGGACTCTCTGCCAGATATTTCAAAGGATTTTAAAGTCACAATAAAGAAGTTTAATAATAGAAAAGGAATAGTTAGATCAACAGCTCAGTAGAGAAAATTTGAAAATAGATACAAATACTCCAGGGACATATCATAAAGACAGAGACGGTATTTCAAAACAATGGAGAAATGATGTCGCTACAACTGGCTGGACATTTGAGAGAAAAAAAAAAAAAGTGGATTTCAACTTCACTCTTGACCAAAACAAATTCCAGACAGATCCATTCATATGTTCATTCATTCATTTATTCCTTCTTTATAAATTAAGCACTCATAGGTAATGAGCTAGGTGTTGGTATCAACACTTACAGGCACGATTCCTGTCCTCACTGAGCTTACATGATAACAAATAAGTATTCAAAAATTAAGTACGTAGATAATACGTAAGTTCTAATTATAAGTTCCATACTCTAACTTTTGTGAAGAACAGCCAAGAACATTTTCTCTGAGGAAGTGATAGGAGGAGGAGCCAGCTACAGAAAAACAAAACAAAACAACAAAAAAACTAAGGGATAGAGTGTTCTGGATAAAAGAAAATGCAAGTATAAAGGCCCTCAGGTGAGGAATGGTTTGTATGAAGAACAGAAAGCCAAACTCCTTACTATATAACCTAAGTGCCAATGAAGCACTTAGCTTTAAGCCTGGTACTAACTCCTATTAACGTACATTTTTAAAATTTCACTCTGGTTGACAGGTAAAAAATAGACTCTAGAAGTTAAATGCAGAAGCAGGAAAATAAGTCAGGAAACTACAGCATTACTCTAGGAAAAAGATAATAATGGATTGCACTTAAGTGGTGACAGTGGACAAAAATAGACAAAATTAAAATATACTTTAGAAGTAAAAGCTCATAACTGGTTGATATGCTTAATATGGGAAATAAGTGAAAAGAAAGAATAAATGAAAAACACTAGTTTTTTGGCCAGAGCAACTT
>NW_007733215.1:26590-32088 GCF_000696425.1 Galeopterus variegatus
GGTACGGGGGCAACACTGAGGGTTGCGATCCGTTGCTGGACACGGAAAAAGAAAAAAGACAACAACAACAAAAAAAGTCCCCATATATTATAGTTACATTTCAAACATTTCCTTTCGATTTCCACAATAGTTAAATTTGATATGCATCATGATTTTTAATAATGTATATTGTTTATACTATGAATCCTATCACCACGTGTATCGAAAAGCTCCCTATTCCTTGAAATCTCTTATAATCCTTTTCTCTACAGTCTGTCTCTCAGTAGAAAGACTCCTTTCTCTCAAACCCTACAGCTTTTGTTCAGTTTTGGGCTCTGGAGCCAAAGTGCCTGGATTGAAATCCAGATCCTGACACTAATTAGTTTGGGCAAATTAAGTTTCCTATGCCTCAGTTTCTCAATTTGCAAAACAGGTTATATAAATCACTAGTTATTAGTTGTTGTGGGGATTAAATAATTTAATATAGGTAAAGCCTGTCAAACAGAGTGACATAGAATGGCACTTAATAAACTGTAACTATTATTAAAATTAAGTAAAACAATTTCAAAAATTCTGCCACGCTTTTGCATATTAAAAATAATCAAGACAGGTTCTGTTTCTATTCCTTGCTCTAGATTGGTAAATTAATTGTAAGAACTATTCAAAAATAGTTATAAAATATACTGGAGTAATGAAAATATTAGAAAGCTAGCTAACTTGTGTGATTTGAAAAATTAAAAAATATTTTTATGGTATAGTCTTACTATAAATCTTACAAACTCATTATGGCATAACTGATGGCCTCAACGTACTTAATGAGTTAGGATAATTTTTCATGAAAATGTTTCTCTCATTTTTTTGTTGGTAGCCAAACAAAACAAAAATAGCTAATACACATGGCAAAAGGCAAACGTTTTTTTTTTTTTTTACCTTTTTGTCTTTTTTCGTGACTGGTAATGGGATTGCAACCCTTGGTGTCGCGTCCGCACTGCGACCAGCAACAGGATCGCAACCCTCGGTGTCGCGCCCGCACCACGCTCAACCAGTGAGCGGACCGGTCTCTACATGGGATCCGAACCCTCGGTGGGAGCACCGACACACTCCCAAGCGCCGCACTCCATCGAGTGCGCCACCGGGCCGGCCCAAAAAGTAAACTTTTGAAGAAAAAACTACAGGGTCAAAAAACACAACAATACTACCAGGTCTTACCATTGTCATTCTATAAGGTCCTACCATTGTTATCCTGTTAGTGTATAACAGAAAATGCTGAAATAAAACACATGTAACAACATTCATACAAGTGAAATAAAATCTCATAGGAGATAAAAAGGATATAAAACCATATACATGGCAAATCCAAATCTTTTTTTTTTTTTTTGTCTTTTGTCTTTTTCCGTGTCCGGCAACGGATCGCAACCCTCAGTGCCGCCCCCGCACCGGACCGGGGACCGGCAACGGGACCGCAACCCTTGGCGCCACCCCCGCGCCTCGCTCAGCCAGTGAGCGGGAACCGGTCTGTATGTGGGATCCGAATTCCCGGGCGGGAGCGCCACCGCACTTCCCAAGCGGCGCACTTATCCAGTGAGCCACCGGGCTGGCCCGCAAATCCAAATCTTGAATTTAATTTTTTTGTGTGTAAATAAATAAATTCCCGGGCGGGAGCGCCACCGCACTTCCCAAGCGGCGCACTTATCCAGTGCGCCACCGGGCTGGCCCGCAAATCCAAATCTTGAATTTAATTTTTTTGTGTGTAAATAAATAATACATGTTTAGATGAGCTAAAGAAGGCTAACAAGTAATTACATCTGTCTGATGAGATGGGTGATTTTTTAATTTCCATTTTTTGACAATTTCCTATTTTTTCTAAGTCTTCAAAGAGCATACAGTATATTTAGTAGAGTGTTTAGCATATGGGAAAAAATGAATAAATGTTAACTCTTAGTAAAAAAAGGGTTTGAATTGCTAATAAAAAATTAAAAGCAATTTCAGTTATCTTATAATTTCTGTATTCTCACCATAAAACTTTTTAAAAAATAAGTCTTAAATATAACTAAAAACCTTTGACTTAAATTTCACTATCAGCCAAATTCCCTACCCTGGGATTAATAAGTAGAGGAAATCACTAATGTACTAGCAATTGCACTATAATCGGGGATTTACATAAATTGAAGAATATAAATGGTTCAGTACTCTGTGCAACACCATGAAATACTGTTATATTTGTTTCTAAATACCTCCTATAAGTAATGTTATATATTATATATTTTAACACTATGTTCTTATAAGTATGAAGTTATCTGTTACAAATAGAGATTAGTGTCTACGAAATCTAAGTTGTTGAATTAAACATAATCAACTGATACTGTCAATACGTTTGCAATTTATTAATTATATTTGCCATATTCATTTTTTTGGTTATTAGCAGACAAAGTTGTTGAAAATAACCTAGTAGAATAGAATAATTTGTTAGATAGAATAACAAATTAAAAATTCTTTATTCAACATAATTTTTTCCGTGAGAACTGGGAGAAGACAAATTATTCCAACTGAAGAAACAAAATAACTAAGTCCAACCTAAATTATTTAGTGATGTAAATCCAGCATATTATCTACATTTGGCAAAAGAAAGTAGTCTTTTTTTTCCAGAAATCTTGGAGCATTACTCTAGGATTTCTGCAATACATAAAACATTTTTTTCTGGATACATCTGTATATACAGTCCATCACCAAATCTATGAGAAACAAAGTCACATGCAATTCTTTTAACTTCGAAGTGAAAGGAATAAGCTGAAAATTAAGGGATGGGAAAAGACCAAAGTGATGTTAGTTTTCTCCTTTTCTACTTCATCTTATATATGTGTCCCTTCAAGTTTCCTAGCTTAAAAGCCTTTACAAAACTCCTTAATATGGAATATCAAACTCTATTAGCACAGCATATTAGCATGATGCAGCTACAGAATCTAGTCCTTCCAGTCACACCTGTCACTACTTTTCTATATATAACTACACTCGAGCCAAACTAAACTACTGGCCATTCCCTAGCTATATAAAGTGGCTTTTTTTGTCTTTGCAATTGTGAATATACTAATTTTGCTGTCTGGAATTATCTCTACACTAACTTGGTTTAGCCATTCCTGTCTTTCCATATTCATCTTTGAATCCCCCTATAGTCCCTATCAAATAATAATCATGTTAAATATAATGAACTGTACATTGTCTTACCACATTAACCACACACTACCTCCTATTATGCTTCTGAACACTGTATCCACTGCCCCTTAAGGGAGGGTATGGTGTCTATATTCAACTCAAAGTATCTACTAGCCCCTTTGCACTTGAAGAGCCAGTTTGAAGAGATACAAAAATGTATAAGAAAATCTTAAAATTCAGTGAGGCAAACAGACATGTAAACAGATAACTTCAATGTCATGGTATTCAAAACTTCAATACAAATATGAATATAAATGGTGGGTACTGTAAGAACAGAGGAATACACCTAACATATGCTGAAAAGAAAAGGAAGAAAGAGATGGGCAAAGAAGTTTTCCCAAGGAGATGACAACTCTGCTGAATCAGTCTTATAGAATAAGCAGGCATTCTGGCTTAATATAGTAACACTATTTCATTCGGTCTTTATTATATGTTCACTATTTCATTAGTTTGAGAATTACAACATAACTATTAAGTATGCCCAAGACCCTGAAGATGCAGTAGTAGGACATATCCTCTGCCCTCATGGGATCCCAGTCTGGATGGGGAGACAGATTCATCCCTGGCATAATGTTTTGTTTTGTTTTTGAGTGCTATAAACAGATGCAAAACAGAGAATCATGGAGTACAGAGAAAAAAGCAATTAATTCTGTATCAAGCTCCACAGAGTAGGTAACACCCGCTGGGCCTCAGATGATGATTAGAATTCCCTGAGACTTAGAAAAAGGAAAGAGGCTTCTAAGTGGAGAAGAGGGCATTCTAGGTGTTGTGAAATTGTTCTGTGTTTGATGAAGTTAATGGCCAATGAATAAAATTCTAGAGGAGCCAATATCCTAGACAACACATAGTGTCACTGGCAAAACAAGAACTATACTTGCTTTACTCACAAAAGTATGAGTCCTCCAGTATAGTAAGTCACAAATTAACTCTTTCAGAGTTGTAGAATACCAAGAGGGCCATTTCTAAGAACTTTTTCTTCTAACTTAATAGAGAGCAAAATTTCTAAAGGTCAGAGTTAAATAAGTCTCTCTAAACACCTAATAGTATAAACATGAGCGTAATACAGAAATATTTACCTTCAGGTACTATTCAGATTCTCTGTTGTTATTTTTGTTAAGGGCCTCATTATTTCTTCATTTAGTTAATTGAAATTTTCTCCACTTTAACCAAACATCATCATAACTTACTGGACACGCATTAGTTCTGTGGTCTAAACCTCTGCTGGTTAACTTTTTGGGGGTCTGTGGCCCTCTGACAACCTAATAAAGCTTTGCACCCTGTCCCTAGAAAAACTAAAATGTGTGTACACGTGGGCAAGCACACAAACATTTTGCATGTTGTATTGGGGGAGGTGGTTATCAAATTGATTAAAAACTTTAAACCTTATAAGGGCTTGGAACCCATCCATAAAAGAGAAACATATAACTAAAAAATTTAAAAATCAACCAAATGTTATGAGATCAATTAATATAATACTTTACGTGACAGAGTGCAAAGTATTCCTATGGTAGCTAACCTCAGATCTCTTTCACTGATCCCAAATATTAAATGGGAAACACAGAGATTAGTATCATCCATAGCTGATATATAAGATTATACAAACAAGTTTAAATGAATACAAGCAGACAGTAATAGGGTCTAGGGTCTCTGACTTTAGGCTAAGGTTTCTTTTTTTAAATTGTGATGTTATTTAACATATTAGCAGTATGTAACAGGATTTATTCATAGAATTAATGCTTTTATATAATTCTAAGTTAAGATCAATTCTCTCAGATTATAAAGTAGCTTGCCATGGAAATTATTTTCAGGTCTTAAACTCCACTGGAGGATGAAACTATGAAAAAATTACTTGCCATATAAAGTTCAATAGGTGAATTTTACTGTACAGAAAATGAACAAAAACCTTATTATAAACTCACTGTTCATTACCTTTCATTTTAACAAATTTAGCAAAATTACACTGTCATCATGCTAAATCTAATAATTCAAAATTGACTTGAATATAAAACCAGAACCTGATGGATGAAAGCAACATTACCTTAGGAGGTAGAGTTTTGCCCACCCTCCCCCAAAAAGTGATCCTGAATTTAATGAAACTTCTAGAACCAACTACCAATTTATTAAAAATATAGAGGACAAGGAACAAAATACTATTAGCACAATACAAGACTGTAGGAAACTCCAGACAAACAACCTGGCTATTTCAGCATGATTTTATTGCACGGAAGAGGGAGGGAGAGAGAGAGAAACAGAGAAAGAAAAAGAGAGAGAGAAAGAGAGAGGGGGGGAGAGAGAGGGGGGAGGGAGAG
>NW_007733215.1:32557-40057 GCF_000696425.1 Galeopterus variegatus
AGGGAGGGAGAGGGAGGGAGAGGGAGAGAGAGGGAGGGAGAGGGAGGGAGGGAGAGGGAGAGGGAGGGGGAGAGAGAGAGAGAGAGAGAGAGAGAAGGAAGGAGATAAATTAAAAGACAAACAAACCAACCAATCACCATGTGTGGATCTATTTGGATCATGATTCAAACTATAAAAAATTATAATTTTTGAAAGAATTGAAAATGTGAACACTGACTGGATATTTGTTATTAAGAAAAAAATTTTTTGTTGTGATATGGTATTGTGTTATATTTTAAATGAAAAAGTCCCTACCTCTGAGAGTTACAAACTAAAGCATTTACAGAATAATCTGCTGTCAATGATTTGCTTCAAAATAATACAGAATAGGGGAGGTACACGGAAGGTGTGGATGGGGCAGAATTAACCATAGATAAATACGGCTGGGGACTGGGTAATAGGCACATGAAGGTTCAAATATTATTTTGCCTTTTTATGTGTTCAAAATTCTCTAACAAAAAATTTTTAAACAATGTAAAAACACACTAAAAACAGAGATTGCAATGTGTAATATTCTATACCAAACTCACGATTTTCAAAGTTGCTCCACACTTTTTTCAGAGGAATATGCACACACCTAGTATCATGTCTCCTCACCCTCGCCCCCACCCCAATACTATTTACCAGTTACTTCAAGTTCTGTTCCACATGAAGATACAAATATATAAATGTGCTTCTCATTTCTCTCCTGCCTTCCCTCCATTCTAGCTATAACCCAAAATACAATGCTAATAAGGGTTGACAAGTGTAAAAGTAGTGTTAAACACATACTTCAGTGAAAGGCAAATTCCAAATTCAGAGTTGAAATCAAACATGAAACAGAGGTATTACATCCTGAAGCATCCATTCTCAAACTTTACTGTGCATAGAAATCATTTAGGGAGCTAATTAAAAATGCAGATTCTTAATTCCCACTCTGAGATTCTGAGTTAACAAACAGATTTGAACATGCTATTGTGGAGTCAAGGAATCTGTTTTTGAACACCATTTTAATGCTGGTGATCTGGGAAACACCCTTTGAGAGACATGCCCCAATAAGCCATTGAAAATGAACAGTAGAACTTATAACAACCTATTGCCTAATTTCAAGTCAGCATTCATAGAAGTCAAACAGCAGCAAACCAAGCACAAAAAGTAACTGCCCTCACAAACATTATAGTCTAGTGAGAGAGAAGAAAAATATATAACAATACACAATATAATTAAGTGATATTATATGTTAGGTTACAATAAATGCTATCAAGAAAAATAAAGGAGGTTAAGGGGGTTACATAATGACCAGGGAAAGGGATATTACTTTAGAAAGGATGGTTGGGAAAGGCTTGCAGATAAGGTAGGATCAAAGAAGAAAGTGAGGGAGCCAGGAAATGACTATACCTGTGGTAAGAGAATCAAATTTAAACCTGCTTTTTTCCAAAAGCACAAGCACAAGTATCCAAGATAAATATAAAACATGTCTTCAATTTCGTTTACTAATTATCTTCTAATATTTTTTATTTATTTATTTTTTATTTTTATTTTTTTAAAAGATTACCGGTAAGGGGATCTTAACCCTTGACTTGGTGTTGTCAGCACCACGCTCACCCAGTGAGCTAACCGGCCATCCCTATAATAGGGATCCAAACCCGTGGCCTTGGTGTTATCAGCACCACACTCTCCTGAGTGAGCCATGGGCCAGCCCATCTTCTAATATTTTTATCTTTCACTTTTAGCAACTCAGATATGTTAAAAAGTTAGCTTGGGGCCAATGTGGAAATAATCTATATTTATAACTGCTTTATGTGAAAACATTTCTGTATAAGTCTTTCAGATGGTCTGTTTCTCTCTTTCCATGCAAAATGAAGTAGCCTCTGTTCTTACTTTTAGAACAAACATGAGAAAATCCCCTGAATTCACTAGGAATTGTATTACTTAACAGAGTTTTGGTATCCCTTACCAAATTCTTTTGGCAAATCGACCACTGAAATTAAAAAGCATTTTTTTTTTTGTCTTTTTCGTGACCGGTAAGGGGATCGCAACCCTTGGTGTGATGTCGCCCGCACCGCGCTCAGCCCGTGAGCCACTGGCCATTCCTATATAGGATCTGAACCCGCGGCAGGAGCGTCACTGCGCTCCCAGCGCCGCACTCTCCCGAGTGCGCCACGGGGTCGGCCCTAAAAAGCATTTTTAAAAACATAAAACATGAAATGCCAATGGGAGAATAATTCCAATATTCTACCTTAGTGCATATTTTGTAGACAAGATTTTCTTTCTGATGCCTGAGAACACGCATCATTACCATAAAAGTCAATGTACTAGGCTAGAAGATTATATTTTTTTAAAATTGCTAACCTTGATTCCAGTAAGGGAAACCAGCTTGTGAAAAGGCATAGAGTTGAAACAGAAAATGGCAACAAGTCTTATCAAGACACCATCTCTCTCCGTAAGGACCAAATTGCAACATCCAATGGGATTGTCACTTCAATGAGCAAAAAGTAAAGAAAAAACCAACAGTTTTCTGGTGGATCCATTGAACTTCAGAAGGAAAACAATCGCATCGGCATTCTTACCCTGAATTATATCAAGTATAATGAATGCCTTCTCAGGTGTTATGATGCTACAACTTCTGGAAAAAGTGATTGAACTGGAAAATTGGGCAGAGGGTAAAGGCCTCATGGTCTGAGGGGCAAAAAATACTTTCACTTCAGGATCCGATCTGAATGCTGTGAAAGCACTAGGAACTCCAGAGGATGGAGTGGCCTTATGTATGTTCATGCAAAACACCTTAACAAGATTCATGAGACTTCCTTTAATAAGTGCTGCACTGGTTCAAGGGCAAGCATTGGGTGGAGGAGCAGAATTTACTACAGCACGTGATTTCAGGTTAATGACTCCAGAGAGTGAGATCAGATTTGTCCACAAGAAGATGGGTATAATACCAAGCTGGGGTGGCACTACCCCGGCTGGTTGAAATAATCGGAAGTAGACAAACTCTCAAAGTGTTAAGTGGGACCCTCAAACTGGATTCAGAAAAAGCTTTAAACATAGGAATGGTTGAAGAGGTCTTGCAGTATTCAGATGAAACTAATTCTCTAGAAGAGGCACAAGAGTGGCTAAAGCAGTTCATCAAAGGCCACCAGAAGTAATCCAAGCTTTGAAAAAATGTGTTTCTTCAGGGAAAGAGCTATGTTTAGAGGAAGCATTACAGAACGAAAGAGATCGTTTGGGAACAGTTTGGGGTGGACCCACAAATCTAGAGTCTGTAGCTAGGAAAGGAAAATTTAATAATTTGTTTTTAAAAATGTGAATGTACAAGTAAAGTTCCAATGATTAATATGTATAAAAATTAAATAATATTAAATATAAACATCAGAATGACTCTTAAGGCTACTACTAGTATTTGAATTTGTTTTAAATAATTTTTTAAATATCTGAACTAGTTGACCTAGTTTTTTACCAAATACTAATTTGGGTATTCAAGTAATTTGGAACATTTGGCTAAAATATACAACACTTTTAGCTTAAATAAATAAATAAACATAAATAAAAATTGCTAACCTTTAACGCTTTTGCAAACTTAAACTGTAGTTATATTGAAAGAGAACTTATATCTAGCAAATGAAATATAACCGAGAGTGGAAGCTATCCTTTGGAAAGAGAAGACCTCCCAAATATTTCATGTGCTATATAACAATTCAAACTCTTTCTGCATTTTATCTTGGCAATGTTTTTTTCACTGATTCTAACACAGAAGGTTTAAACTCTTCACAGAAGAGCAATATTAGTAAAGTATGTAGAGAATATAGCAAGAGGTTTATAGGCAAGCAGTTTTATCTTAAACTGGCTTATCTCAAGTTGTAGTCTCACCTTTTTTATCTTTTAATACAATCCCTACACAGAAATGAAAAAATGTGAATTCTAAGATGTAATAACATTTAAAAAGATATAAGAAAGACACTATCGGAAGTTATTTTTGTATGAAGGTACTTTGAGATGGCTGTACTCAAAAGCTTTAAATACTAAAGTTTGGGGTGGGTTCTTAGCACTAATTATTCCAAGTCCTTAAAACTGCACTTAGAAAATCTGTGGATTTTGTATTTTGAACAGTATTCCAAAAAATAGCAACAGTAATACATGGTCACTGCATAAAAAAATTAAAAATTAGAAAGAGTAAAAGGGAAAATTAAAAACCATACACAGCTCCACTATCCAGATACTACTGTTTTATAGCCTTGGTGATACATTTTTAAAACCCAATTTTTTCCCTGCATTTAGTCTGCCTTGTTCCTATTTTAATTTTTGTTGAGTCTCCTGCCTGCTTGCCAAAAGCTAGGATGCTTCAGGCCCATGTACAATTGAAAGCAGAGGCATCCTTGAGCTTTAAAGCATTGAACAAACTGGAAAATGCAACATACCACATACTGAAGTGAAAAGAAGTCTGTGTCTTTGTGTTTTTTTTTTTTAATAAAATTTTTCAAAAAGTTTTAAAAAAAGATAAAAGGTTGATTAAAGAAAAGAAAAAAAAAACCCAATTTTTTACCTAGTTTATTCAAAATTATTAAATTGTAATTTCCTTTAAATGAAATCTATTTTTTTTACTATACAAGTAATATGCTTATTGTAGAAAACATAGGACATGCAAAAAATTAAAGAAGACAATGAAAAATACCCAGCTTTTTACTTAGCAATAACCACTTTTAACATTTTGTTGGTTTTCCTTAATTTCTTCTCAAAGTGTATATCCTCAATATCCTGATTTAAAAGCATGATTAACTGCAACATTCATAGGTCCCAGATGGAAGACAATATAACAAAGGGTTGTCGATAGATAATATTACCACTGGGGTTTATTAAGTTTATATATATACATATATAAACATATATATATATAAACATATATATATGTATATATATATAAACATATAAATATGTATATATATATAAACATATAAAACCTTTATATTATTCTCTCTCTATATACAAAGAACCTCAGGTAATTTAATATAAATTTTAAAGATTCATATTATTATTTAAGTTACCAGGAAATGAAAAGAGCTATTATTTGTTCTGAGCAACTCTAATTTTATGGAGATAGCCTAAGATGATTTAAAAGATAAAGTACAATTATAGAAGAGACTGACTCTTCTTTCCAAAAACGATTCCCCGCCCAGCTCTAGTTTTCTTCTGAAAAATAAAAAAAAATACAGGGGCACAAATTCAATGTGCAACAGACTATTAAAACATTAAAATCTGTTACGGCATTTTTATTATGTTAAATCTCAAACATTCTCAAATCAATATTTAATTTATTAAATTAATAAGTTTACTATATTTAATATAATACCTTTACTTATCCGGAATAAACACTTCTCAGCTTCATTAACTGCTTTTTCTCAATTAAGCATTTCAGCTTTTAATATACATTATACACATTTATTCATAATGCTTCTACTCTTTTTTCTTTCCATTTGGAAGACAGTCAATCCTCACACAAACTTCTGCCATTGGTCCCCTTGTATTTTTACTAGGCTCTCTCCTGGGCAATCTCATTCACTATCTCCAACCATCATCCTTCTGAAGGTTAACCCCTAATTAAATATCTCTAGCCTTTGTCACTATTCTGCTCCACAATGTACTCTTCTAATAATTCTCAGCTGGATATTTTCAAGTGAGTGTCTTCTCTCATGTTCCCTTAGCATCAATATGACCTGGGCTCAAATGCTCCAATTCATTTTGGACATCATCCTCTCCTTCACACCCCACATTCTGATAGTTTGCCATTCACCCCTTGTACCTGCTGAATTTACCTCTTTTGTATCTCATCCAACTTTCTATTCTTACTGCTTACTATTTCTTGATGGAATTAATTCAATAGCCTTTTAATTGGTTTCCTTCCTTTCATCCCCCTTTCATTTCCACCTTCAAACCTCAAAATACTACTATCCTGTCACTAAAAGTAATATCATGTCACTCCCTTTGCCAAAACCTGTAATGGATCTACACTGCCTAGACCCCAAATTTCCTAGTAAGCATTCAAGGTCTTCCATAACTGGCTCCAGCCTATCTTTCTAGACTTATTTCCCACTACAGGTCCTCATCCTACACTCTGAACACTGGGTATAAACTATTACCCCGGAATACTCTGTACTCTCCTGCCTCCATACTTCTAATTGTATGTTTCTGTTTACCTATCATCTCGAAGTAAGGGATAAGGTCATGTTTATCACTGTATCTAAAGGGCTTTACATACTACCTAGTACAGAATAGTTCAAATTGTTTAATGAACTCCTCAACTTCATCTATCAATATTCTACCCACTAGCTCAAAACCTACAACCTCTTGAATAAAATCTAATAAAATATTTTTAATCCCAGCTCCTCCCACCAACCCCAGAAGTTATCCTTCCTCTACACTCCCCTAGCATTCTATAATATAGCTCATTACAGTCGTCCTCAAGGTATGTTCCCTTGGAACACAGTCATTTCATGAGCTGACACAAGATTTAACATCAAAAACTGAAAAGTGATGTTTTCCCAATTTGCTGGGGGAAAAAAAATAAGGTACTAGACAGAATCTCTTCAATAAAGGGTTTCCTCCCATAATTTGTTTTAACCTTTTGGACCCCCTAGCAAAAAATCCTATGATACATCTAAACGTATTAATATTTCAGGGTGTTGTGCAAATAGTACCATGACTTCTAGTTGATCTGACAATGGAACAAGTTTGAGAATCACGGTCTTAATGTATTTTACCTTTTATCATACTTGTGTATGTGTTTCTTCTTACTATCTTTTAAACCTGTTGGGGGCAGGGACTGTCCTCCAAGTCCTAGAACAAAGCAGGTGCTCAGTAAATGTCTTAATTGAACTCCTTCATACTTTCATCACTGCACTAAAACATTTTCAGAACCTTCTATATAATACCATTTATTTTAGGAATGGCTACTATAATAAATAGAACTACATGGACTATCAAGCTCTAACATTCTATAGCTCTGACTAAGACGCAAATCCAGATTCTTTTACCAGAGGTCCCCAGTTTTTAAATGTTTATATTAAAAAGATAGAATTATAGAATCCACTTGGGGATGGGAGAGGTTACACTACTGGGGAGAAATAAGCATCTTGTTAAAATTCCCAATTTCTGTGTTTTGATCTTGAGTATAAGCAAGCCAAAAAAAAATTCAAACTTAACCTAGGAGGATTAAAATCAGTCTCCAAATTCGTTTTTAATTCGATTACTACTTTTCATTGGAAACCTCTATTATTAAATGTCTGAGGCTTCATAAAGATGCTTTTTATACTTTCATCCCCCCTCCAAAATATTTTCCCAATTAAAAAGCAATTACAAAACTAAATAACTTTCAGCTATATTTTAAGAAAGTCTTTTTAGCCAATACGTGTACCATTTTTTTAACAGCAACTTAATGTGAAAATCAAGAATAATTTTAACAAGGATATATTAAATATTCAAGCTTATTTT
>NW_007733215.1:41152-45847 GCF_000696425.1 Galeopterus variegatus
AAAAAAAAAAAAAAAAAAAAAAAAAAAAAAAAAAAAAAAGCTTAAGGAAAGATTCTATTATCTTTTAATTCTATTTTTGTACAAACTAATTGAAGTATCCTTATACATCATGTATATATGATACACACATTATATGTATTCATACATATATGTATTTATATGTATAATACACATATCTATATGACATATAAATAAATATAAGCTATTTACAGATTATATACATATAGTGCTATTAATTAAGCACCACAGAAAGCAAACCAAAAACAGAAATTTAAAAAGTATACGATAATGGTAGAATATACTGAAGTTCTAATATTTTCTTCCCTCACACCAATGGATCATCCTGCATACCTCCCAGCGTGCAGACACTACTCTGGAGACTATACTGATCATATAGAATTACTTGTAGTTTCCAGAAATGCTATGCCATTTCATGCCTTGCACTCACTGTAGTTCAGCATTCTGGAATATCTCAGTCACACTCTTGTAAAAAATCCAGTAGTAACTTCTTTAAGAATCAGTTCAAGTATAAATTTCTTTCTTTTTTTTTTTTTTTTTGTCTTTTTTTTCGTGAGCAGTAAGGGGATCGCAACCCTTGGTGTGGTGTCGCCCACACCGCGCTCAGCCAGTGAGCGCACTGGCCATCCCTATATAGGATCCGAACCCGCGGTGGGAGCACCGCTGCGCTCCCAGTGCCGCACTCTCCCGAGTGCGCCACGGGCTCGACCCAAGTATAAATTTTTTTTTTTTTCCTTTTTTTTGTCTTTTTTCGTGTCCGGCAACGGATCGCAACCCTCAGTGGATCGCAACCCTCAGTGTCGCGCCCATATGGACCGGACCGGCAACGGGATCGCAACCCTCAGTGTTGCGCCCGCACCTCGCTCAGCCAGTGAGCGGGAACCAGTCTGTATGTGGGATCCGAACCCTCTGCGGGAGCGCCGCCGCCCCAAGCGGCGCACTGGAGCAGTGCGCCACCAGGCTGGCCCTAAATTTCTTTATGATAGCCTTAAACTAGTCTCTTTCCCCTTCTTCCCTCCTCTCACTTGCCATCCCCATTCTTAACCCCCTCCTCTTCCGATATAGGTTCCATTCCTCTAAATTTCTCCTGTACCTTGTTCATGCATGCATAGAATCATTATCTTTTTAAGTGTCTATTTCCCTACTCAACTGTAAACCACTTAAGGACAGGGAACTCATCTTTTGATCTCAGGGACATGAATGTACAGCTCTAGACGATAGTTAAATATTTGCACAATCAACTAATCTAGCCTAACACCCTCTCTGTACAGATGAAGAAACTGAGACTCAAGTTATATGACATGTCCAAGGTACTAACTAATGCCATTGTGCTGCTCTCTAATGATAATGTGACATCCTCTTTACCTAATGTATCTCATTTATTGCTCATTAGAAGGCTCAGTTGTATATACGGAGCAGCTATAAAGTTCTCCTATTTGAAAACAGGAGGAATTCAGTATCCTACAAATATATACTAGAATAGAAAAGAAAACCTAAATGATAATATCTAAGTGATTCATTGGTTTTACTACTAAAATACTATATATCACTTTAAGAAATTTACAAATAAGGTATGAGTCATCTATTTGCTGAAAACCATATTCACATGGGCAGTCTACAGAATACTGTTCTGGAACATCTATATATCTTAATTGGGTTCCAAACAGTTGTAACCTGTGGTTTTCTAAAAGTTGTGCCCACTCAAAGCACTTACTTAGAAATGACGCAGATTTTAGGCTAGTGTAGAAAAATAAATGATTTACTAGTACAGTATCCACAAATGCGGTCTAGCAAACCCATTATTTACAAAGTGTTTGCATACACCAAGTCCAAAACGTGAGGGTCTCAAAACTTTACGTATTTGAGACCATCACATTATTATTTGCTACTAAAATGCAAGAATTTTCTCTTTTGGCTTAGGAATGTCAAAAATACATTATCATGTTTATAAACTATACGACATTATAAGTTTAATTTCAAGTATGGAAACTATTACGTCACGTGGAAACAGTATTCTGAGCACTGGCCACTGGGAATGATGATTCTGATCATTTAGAACTTTACCTTTATGTAAAAGAGAAACAGTCTCCCTGCTCTTGTAGGACTAAGAGGTATTTATTATACACAGTACTTTCGAAAACATCTATAATTCATTCAAACCTGTATGCTATCTCTTAGTAGTTTCACACAATCATTCTCACTCCTCATTCTAAATCCCTGTTTCCACATCCATAAAACTCGATGGACTAGATAAACTCTAAAGGTCCTTCCAGGTCTAAAATATCATGACATTACTTTGGAGTATATTTTACTGCCTAAAAATAATGATATGTGAATGAACTGTTTTTATATGGTCATAGTTATAATGCACGTGGAGACAGGAGTAACAAACATACTAACAGAAGTATAAAATCATTAAATAAAATATTAAAAGTAATTCACAAAGCAAATTTATGAATAACTATTCTATTACCAAATAATTCTACTTTATGAAAGAGTTCAAGAGGTTCCTTAGTTTAAAGAGAGCTGCCCTAATAAGTCAAGCACTACGTTAATTGTTTTTAGTGAAAAAAGTCACTGATAGTCTTGAAAACAGTATATAAAAAGCCAGTGACAAATAAAGATAATTTTAAAATTACAATTATAAATTAAGGACCAAAAAACTAACAAAAATTTTTGGAGTTATTTATTCCATAAAAACACAAGTATAATGCCTAGTTTTCAGATATGAAGTATATACTAATTCTACTCAACTACTACTACAACTACTACTATTATAATGGCTAACACTTATACTGAACTAACCGAGCGACAAGCAGTGTTGACTTTACATTTATTAATTCATTTAATTCTCACAGTAACACTATTAGGGTGGGTACTATTATCATCCCCATATACAAATGAGGAAACTGAGGCCAAAAATGTTAAATGACTTGGTCAAGTTCACTCAGCTACTAAATGGTCAAACTCCTATTCCACTTCAACCAGCATTTTCAACAACATTCAATTGTTTTTCTTTCCCTGAAGAATTTACACTTGAGAAATTAATTTGGCTCATATCAGCTACACAATGATTATAAAAAAATACATTTATTTTAGTATCCTTCTGTGTTACATTATTTTCTCTTACAAAAGAAAAATAATTGGATATAGGGGTGGTCACAATGCCATCTGAATTGGCTATGATTTCTGGTAGAATAAACACAAATGTCTGAACTTATTAAAATTTTTATGTTAATACACTCCCTATCATTGAAAAACTACAGTTCCTCAGATGAAACGGAGAGAAAAGATCAGGAGTACACCAGAGCAATCATTAACCACCTATGATTTCTGGTAGAATAAACACAAATGTCTGAACTTATTAAAATTTTTATGTTAATACACTCCCTATCATTGAAAAAGTACAGTTCCTCAGATGAAACGGAGAGAAAAGATCAGGAGTACACCAGAGCAATCATTAACCATTTAGTAGGACGCCATAAATCTCTGATAGTTGACTTGGGTAGTAAAAGATAAAATTATTTTTTGATGGTTTGAAACAGCATTTTTACACAAGCGGAAATTACTTTTTTCTAAAGACATTTTACCGTAAAAGTTTTTTTTTTTAATGTCATGCTAAAGCTGCCTAAAAGTTGCGGGTTCAACTTCCATGCCACAAAAACTTGTCCTCTGCCTACACATGTAACTTCATGCAGGAGCCACATCTCTTCACATCTCCAAACTTTACCTGCTCGTGGGCGCTGCGAACTCGCCTCCTGCTCAGCCTCTCTCCCTCCGGCGCGCGCCGCGTTCGGCCCACACCCACCACACCCCTCCGGGCCCCCGCCCAGCGCCGCTCCTCCTCCCGGGGCTCTCCAGCACCGACTCAGCACCTATCAGCGCCGCCCCCCGGCCCCTGGCCCAGCCCATCCTCGGACACGTGTGAGGGTGTGTTTGTGTCAGTTTGTCAGTCCCACCGGGACGGGGCTCGCTTACCGCGACAGAAGCGCCAACTTCTGCTCCAGCATCATCTCCAGCTTCTGGCCCTGTTTAGAGATCCAGTGGTCCACTCCGTGCAGGCGGTAGCACGTCTCCAGCATCATCCTGAAGTCCGCCACGAACTCGGTGATGCCCCCGTACTGGCCGCTGGCGAACTTCTCCTCCATCTTCAGCAGACACAGGCCCTGCCCGGGCTGCTGCGGAAGGGCGCGACTGCCCCGACCGCCGCTGCGCGGCCCTTCGGCTACCTCCTCCTCCCGGGTGGCAACGCCCCCCAAGGGCTGCAGGAAGGGGGCGGTGAGGCCCCGGTGCTTCTCCTGCAGGAACTCGCCCAGAATGCGGTAGCCCTGCTGCAGCTCGTAGGTCAGCTCCTGCTCCTTGCAGCCACCGCCCCCGACCACCATCGCCTCCGCCTCCTCCTGGTCGTCCGCGTCCTCCAGCGAGGAGGCACTCCTTCCGCGGGCCGGCCCTGAGACCCGGGCAGCCGCTGCCACCTCCTCCTCGTCGTCCTCTTCCTCAGCCGCCGGTGGCGGCCGCTCCTCCTCTCCGGCCGGCTCCATCTCCCCCGGCGTCTCGAGCACGCTCATGCCCACGGCAGGCCCAGGCTGGGCGGTCTGAAGGGGCCGCTCGAGGCGCCGGGGGACGCGTGAGCGCGGGCCGCTTCCTCACCGCTCGACCGCGCCGAGCAGCCCCTGC
>NW_007733215.1:46847-60157 GCF_000696425.1 Galeopterus variegatus
GAGGAAGGGGGGGGGTTCTTCCTCTCGCCTCCCAGGAGGGGGCCGCAGCGCCGGGCCGCGGTGTCTCCGGCTCCTCCTCTCCCTCACACCCCCTCCCGCCCCTCTCTACCTGCGGGGCACCCGGGCAGGAGGAGGCGGCGCGCGGACGGGGCCCAGCGACAACTGTCAGTTAGAAGCCCCGCTGGGCGGAGGGGGAGGGGGAAAGGGGAGGGACAGGCTGAGAAGGGGGAGGGCACTCAGCCCCCTCGGCTGGGGAGTGCCCTGGAAAGAGGCACCGTCGCCATCCCCAGCGCGCATGCGTGGTAGAACAACCGTCCCCCGCCCCGTTACGCGAAACTGAGGGCTTGGGCTCAGCCACAGGCCCCGAGGCCTGATAGGTTGCGCGGCGCGATGATGTAATCAGCTCGTAGACGACTGTAGAGGGCGGAGTGGAGGGGGAAGCAAAGCGCCTGCGCAATTTAACTTGCAACTTCGAGGGAAGGCGGCCAAAAGGGATTTTTAAAGCGAGTGCTGCAGGAGGATACTTCTTTTCAGAGACACTTGTCAGCCCTAAAACGTGAAATTAATTCTAAAGGAAGTTTCTAGATAATCCTTGTTAATGGTGAATGAGTAGTGAGAAACCACAAAATGTAAATCCTCTCCACTGTAAAATTGACATTCTCTGCTCGCTTCCTCTCTGCGACTGACGATCTTTTATATAAAACTAGAGTTTTGAAAAGTTTAGAAAGGAAGTTTAAAGGCTCAACCGTACGTTTCCATGCAAAATTTCAGGAAATGCATAATTTTCTGAAAAAAGACGTGATTTGTAGAACTCTAGTTTCTCAAATTTCTGTCCCCAGTTCTTAACATCAATTTATATTTTGGAAATTATTCCCATGTTTTCCGTTAAAAATCAGAAAAAAAATTTCCACCCTCTCAGTTCTTGAGATCTGCTAAGAATAAAGGAAGGGAATGGAACTTCGTTAAAAAAAAAAAAAAACAGGAAAGAAAGAAGGAAGGAAGGAAGGGAGGGAGGGAGGGAAGGAGGGAAAAGAAAAAATCCTTGGGACTAGGAAGTTTCCAAATACTTCAAGTCTGAGATGTACAGCATAGAAAATAGTCGTTGGCGTGGCCTTACAATCTCACCACACATTTAAAAATTACTATTTAAATAATAATCAAGAAGTTGACTCATCATTGACATTAATTTATGACGTTGCTTAAAATAAGGGGGGAATGAGTGGTTCCATAAAGCAAACATTACTGTTTTCTCGTGTTCTATTTGAAAGATGCACGTTACTTTTTATTACACAGAAACCTCTTGCTTGAAACTTGGAATTACTTAAACACAAAAACAAAATTATAGACATTATGCATTTTGAAAGTAAAAGTTACATGACTAAATGGTAGGGATATTCTGATTCTTAAGATTATTTACTTTTCATTAATGTGACCTTTAAAGCACTGATAAAATTCAAAGGTTTTTGTTTGTTTGTTTGTTTTGTCTAGTGAGTTAAATTATCAGTTTAAGGTAAAATAGTGAAGTGAGAACACTTGATTTTTTCAGGTGACATTCCCCTCATCCACACACCTACACATTAGCTAGTATTCAAGGTCTCCTCTCACTTCATCAGACATTTGTAACTTTTTAGGCATGTACAGGTTTTTCTCTCCTCAGAGCCCACGGATGTACCTCAGTTAACAAGAAGAAAGGCAGGAACCAGTCCTACTTCAGCAAATGGCAACCAAACATGTGTCTGACTGAACACCCCTCATTTTGTTTAACAAAGCCTAAGCCCAAGAATCTGGAGCCAACCATACCCAAGCAAATATCCCCTTTGCCTCCTCTTTAGCCACCAACATTACTTCATGCTTCTCAGATAATATTAGCTTTCATTTATTGAACCTTGTGCCACTTAGCACTTTATATTCATTATCTTTATTAATTCTCACAACTCTATAAGCTAGGTATTATCCTCAGTTTACAGATGGGGAAAGATGCTTAGGTTAAGAAAGTAGTTCATCAAAATTCAAATCAAGCTCTGTCATACTTTAAAAATGCCAGGTGCCTAATTCCATGACATCTGACAAAATTTTCAAATTCTCATGCACAGGAGTGTAGGGAATTGCTAAACATGTTAATTAAAGGCTTCTAAATTAATAAGGTATATAAAAGAGAAACAAGTGTAGGTAAGTATAAGGAACCTGAACTCTAGGTCATGAAGAGGCCAAGATGATAGCAATTCTAGCTATTATGAAAATAGGATAAGGTTCCTGAACTTAAAAAAAAAAAGAAAAAAAACTTTATTATACAAGAAATATGTTGGTTGTAGGTAAATTAGAAAATGTAGGTGAGAAGAAAAATTGCCATTTAATTCTCCCCCCCAGAGAAAACCTCTATTAATACTTTGAGGTGGGATTTTTCTGTTTATTCATCTATACTTTTTTATTGATCTTAAGTAAACTTAAAATTGTGATCATACTGTATGTAATGTCTGTAAACTTATTCCCTCTTCCTCCCATTAATAACAAAACAATTGTATGGAATGGACAGGAATTGCATATCTACAATCTCAACTTTACATCCCTCTCTACAATGGCCTAGATGGCCTGTCCATCTGAACTGGTAAGGGGTGAATTCGAAAATTCTAATTCCAAACTATAAAAAAGAACACAGTAGAGGTACAAACAACAGTAGTAACAGCTACAATTTATTGAACACTTACTAGGTCTTACATATTTGCTAAATACATACACATTACTCACAATAGTACCAGGAAATCACAGTAGATGTATTTGCTTTTAAGTTTTGGATCAAAATTTGCTGAGTAGAAAGCTTTTTCTACCCTACAAAAAGCTCAACATTAAAGACCAACATTCCAATATAATTAACCCTAGATTTATAGAGCTGTTTTCTTATAATGCACATCTATTGCTAAATGACTAGTCTCAAAGCTGTTTTCTTTTTCATGTTTAAAGATAGTTTGCTTTCCTCTCATTTTCACAACAGAATACTCTTCAGTACTACTATCAAATCTGTTAGGAACTTCTTCAAAATAGAAATCTGTCTAAGCCCCATTGTGAATCAGGGCTTCTCTTCTTGAGCTGCTTTGCAGGGGGGGAAATGTCATACATACACAAAGCAATAATCTGCTGAAACACGTAACACTGACTGATGCCCACAAATATTGATTACTTACTATTTGTCAAACACTGTGTTACAGTATGTTACATGCTACCAATATTAGATGTACCAGGACTCCCTTTTCAGTAACCAGGGTTCTTGGAGTCTTGGGTAACATAAAAAAATAGAGACCAGTCTGGCTAGGAAGATTTAAAAGTTCTAATAACTCTCACCTGGACACCTTGGGAACTAGAATATGGATGGATATGTCCCACCCAGTTCTTAGGAGTACATTATGAAAACGTTTATATATATTATAGAGAAAACTTCCACATCCATTGCAGTATCTCAAAACTCTCTCGTAATTCCAGCATCCTCCCATTACCATGAATACCAGAAGTATTATCAAAGAGGAATAAGCCTGCCACTATATCCTTCACCCTCCTCAATTCCAAAGATGTTTTCCTGGAAGTTTTCCTATCTTTGTGAGATCTTAGCATCTTGTTAGTCAGCATGACATCTTGACACCAAGTATACTGCTTACCCGGCATCAAGAGTTCAGACAAACAGCAACAATTTATACATTTCACATCAACTAGGGGAAAGGTGACAAACATTCAAAGACAACTGGAAGCACTGGGTATCACCACGGTTTGTGTTCAAGAGATAAACATGCAAGATAAACAGAAGGCTGTAACACTAATTTTGGAGAAACATGGGGAAGAAATATGAACGGCTCAGCAGGGAGAAAAGTTCTCTCATTTATAACGGAATCCACACACAACACTTATCTGTAGCTATTTTTATGGTAGATGATATTCAAGTGACATTAAAGTGCTTCAGGCGAAACTTAGCAACTCCTGTAAGGCTTTCTGCTGTTCATCATTGAGTTGAGATATGCATTCCAACCATAATTCTTCAGAAGTCTGTACCTGACGCACAACATTAGCTAGGCGTTTGGCACAAGGATCTTCATAATTAATAGTCTCATTAATTTTTCCTTCTGCAATTATACTTATTATTTTGGGAAGATTGGAATTATTTGGACCAATTACAACTGGGTGGTTACTTTCAATTAAGTCACAGAGAAAACTCAAAGTCTGAATAGCTTCCTCTTTATCTTCATGCAGTGGAAGCCATGATAACCAGTGAGGAAGAATTTCGTCTACATTTACACAGTTAGGCTTAAACTTCAAAATCTTCCCTATTGCTGAGATACAGTTCTCTGTAGCAATAATATTTTTTTTGGTTTTGGAATTTGCACACTTAATAACTTTTACCAGCAGTGGAACAGCTTCTGAACATAAAGAACGATAATCATCTCCACCAAACTGTGCCATAACACCCAGGCCATAAGCAGCAGCTTGCCTGACTTCAGGGTTGTTATCACGCATATTTAGTAGCATTGGCCACCGAAAATATTCTACATATTTAAATGAGGTTGGACTGCAGTGCTCTATGATATCATCAAATATGCACAATCCCCACTGTCTGTCTGGCCAGGGCCTACTTGAACAAATTAGATTCACAATTAATGGAAGTAGCTGTTCAAACCATGGTAAAATCTTTTCCTTATAAGTACTAAATAACGAGTGCAAAATATCTGATACTTTGGTCAGAATATAAACATCACATTCATCCTCATCTTGCAGAGACATCTCAACCTGTTGGTCATAGTTTTCTTCCTGTCTTTTAACCTGTCGCAATTCTTGGTTTTTAAAGTGACCTTCAAGTTTTGCTTTCAATATTCCTCCCAGTTCTTCCAAGTGTTCATCATTAAGACAACCATCTCCCATTACTTCAATGGATTTTGCAAAAGAATTCATTATTTCTGAGAGTACGTCTGTATCAGGTTCAGTCCCAATAGCCTTGACTAAGGGATCACATATGAATTGCCACATCTGTGCAAGATACTCTGGGCCATGAATTCTTGCACATTCCAGGAGAAAAGGCATGGACTCTGCTGCTGCCACTCGAACATTATCATGGAAATAAAATTTCAGTAAAGGAACCATCAGCTTCACAACTTGTTCTGTATAGTCCACAAATCCTTCCCTTAACTCCTTAGCATAGTAAACCAACATCTGGCAAGCAGTTGCTTTTGCTTCAAGTCCTGAAGTTTTAATTCCAAAACTTTGCTGGTCTCCAAGATTTACAAATTGCCAGCCATCATCATCACTCATATTCTCCACATCTTGTGTGTCTAAGAGAGCGACATCAGGTTTAGCTGAAGCAGTCTTAATAAGAGGCTCGATGACCAGTGGAAGGTACTGTTGAAAATCTTTTCCAAGAATTTTGCACATTCTAGCCCATGCTGAAACCATGTAAGAAGTCTGAGGATCATCATCATCCATATTATTTAAGTCTGATTGTGTCTTCAACAACAGCTGCATCACATTTGATGCATCTTGCATAAATTTTTCCTTTCCAACAGCAAGACCAACGTGGCTAATGCACTCAATAGTTTTTCCTCTTAGAAGCTTGAGTTCCTTCTGAACAGCAAGCTCAACAATGTGCTTTAGTGAGGGCATAAATATATCATAATATGGAACAAATTTTTCTTCTATTGTATCTGCAACTGAGGCAATGGTTGTCACAAGTTGTTCCAGGGCCAATTTAGTTCCATTTCGAATCAACTCTTGAAGTTTAATCACCAAGATGGAATGTAGATTTTTCACCATACTATCCAAATACAGAACTAGCAATGATTTGGGGCAGTCTTCAATAAAAATAATAAGAGCAGAAGCTGCATGTGATTGCACACGCTGATTACCTTGATTTTCCATGGTGCGCAACAGAGCTGTAATCACTGTTTCATGGAATTTCTTTTGGAAACTAGGTGCAAAATCTGTAGCCATTTGTCCAAGTGTAGTACAGGCTGCAGCCCTCACCCTTGGATGAGGATCCTGAAGAAAAAGCAAAACGGAGTTAACTGTTTCATCTAGAATTGATTCCATTTGCTGATGGCATCCTTCTCCAATGGCAGATAAGGCCATTAATCCAGCATGTCGATATTTCCAGTCGTTGCTCTGAAGCATTTGCATGATATGCTCCTTGGTCATTGGTAAAACAACTTTTCCACCAAGCCCACAAGCCAGTCTGTCTAGTGCACTCTCAGCAGCAACTGCATTGCTGTCAAAATCATCTTCTTCCATTTCATCAGCATTTACCCAGTCCTCATCATCTTGCAGATCAACCATCATTGCTAATATCTGAGGAATTGCCTGCGCAATAATATTTGTATGTTTTTTCAGCATTGGGGTTGCAGTTTCAGACAAGGTCACTATTACTTCAAGGGCCAGCTGGCGTTGCAGATTACTAAGTCTAGAGTCTCCGCATAACTTCAGACTCAACTGTAGAGTATCTTCTAAATAAGGACCTAAGTACTTAGGTACAGTGTCTGCAATCTCAACAAGGGATTCTAGTACTGAGTCATCATCCTGGTAGCATGAGTCATTCACAGCCTGTAAGATTCCAGGAAGCAAGTCTGCAAAGTCTTTGAAAAGAGCAATGTTATTTTCATTAGCAAGTACAAATGCAGCTGCAGCTCTAGCGGATAATGTCCTGATTGCTGGATGTTCCTGATCTTGAATACACTGGTCCAACAACCGTTTGATGATATCCAAATCATGCCGCTCTTGGTTCCCAAAAATTCCAGGAAAGTGCCAGAAAACGTGAAGTGCAACTTCCCATAGAACCACATTTTTAGAGTAGATTGAATCAATAAGAAACTTCAGACCTTCTGGCCAGTGGTTAGTGCCATCCTCATCTATCAAATTCCTGGCCAGCACTGCAAAAATATCACAAAGTTTTTTCCTCATGCTAGCATGTGTTTCTAACTTAACAGCCAGTATCAGTTCAATCTTGACATCCCTCTGAATATCAGAAGGCAGATTTGGATAGACCTCCTCAAAACCAGAGGACAAAAGCCGTCGTAGCAGTGCGGCAGCCATTTGTCTCACCTCATAACCTGCCCTTCTATTCCTGACGGCATCTAAGAGGAATGTAGTCTTACACAGACCTGGGATATTTTCATAGATTTCTTCTGCTTGCCTCCGCACCATGCAGCTTGGGTTAATCAGGTTCTTCAGAAGCTGGTAAAACTCCTGCTTTTCCGATACGGTTGCCGGTACCCCTGCAGACCCGGCCGCCGCCATCGCGCTCTGTCAAAGATACTGCGACCGGGTAAGGGGGGGCGGGGAGTCTGCGGTGCGAAGCTCTGACGTCAGCGAGGCGCCGGCGGGGACGGGCGGGGCCCTCCCTCCACTGCCCGGGCGCTCTGGGAGGCGGGGCGCGGGGGGCGGGGTTTCAGAGAGAGGTGGCCGCGGGGAGGGGGCGAGTCTGTTTTGCAATCGGATGAATTGACCCTGCAGAGGGAAAAGAAAGAAAGAAAAAGATGATATTGATTGTTTTAGAATGGGATTATACTATATTTTTTCTTTTCTTTATTTCTAAACTATATCGATGCTACCCTGATAATTTTAAAACAAGAACTACGTCTTGAGAACATACGAAGTGAAGAAGCCAGTCACAGAAGACCGCCTGTTGTATGATTCCATTTGTAAGAAAGGTCCCAAATAGGCCAATCTATACAGACAGAAATTAGTGGTTGACAGAGGCTGGGGGAGGGGAGAATGGAGAACGACGGCTATCAGGTAGGGGGTGTCTTTTTGAATGATGAAAATGTTTTAAAATTGATGTGATGGTTGCACAATTCTGTGATCATACCATTGAACTGGACAGTTTAAACTGGTGAATTGCACTGGTATATGAATAATACTGCAATAAAGCTGTTTATAAAATAAGTACAGAAAAGAATAAAAAACAGTGATTACTGCCACACTACCACATCTAATGCAGTAATACGGTGGTGCTCACACTCTGGTGTGTATCAGAATCACCTGGCCTGTGTTTCATACTAAAGAATGGGAAAGACAACTGAGTGAAGTATGGTTGAAAGCGACCTAGACTAATATTCAGAAGACTTGAATCCTGGACTTATCTCTAAATTAATTTTGTATCCTTTGTCATGTCACTCCATATTTTCCTTGCAAGTTGCCCAAACTGTGATATGAAGTGTTCAGTTATTACAATCCTAAATACCCTTTACTAGGAAGCTGCTGAGGTTATTACAAGAAATAAGTGTTCCTGAGGCTAAATATTGTTTCTTTAATTCAGGCAGGTGTGTCAATCAAAAACAATTATTATTCCTTTAACAATGAATAGGTCTTACTTCTGTATTAGCACTTTGCCACACTCTCATTATACAGGTTTGTGAGGTTGGTAGGATGGGTATAATACTAATTTTAGGTGAGAAATGGAAACTCAAGATCTTAAGGATTTTGCCTAAGATGACATACCTGAGTCTCAATTCCACCTCTTCTGAATGTGACACCAATGCTCTTTTCACCATACCACTTTTCCATAACTATTCTTGGTTTGCAACATGACCAGAGCTCTTCACTTATTACAAAGTTTACCTTAAACTTCTCCAAGCAGGCTTAATTTTAATTTTGTAAAATGCTGCTTCATATACCCAGAAAAAGTGGAAAATCCCAGCTTTAGTCTTAACCAGATGGTATACAAAGTAGGTAGTCTCGTAAATTACATTGTAATATGAAACCCTATTCTCTAAACAGTGTTTGTTTCTTTTTTTTTTTTGGCCCTGGCTGGTAAGGGGATCTGAACCTTTGACTTTGATGCTGTGAGGACCACACCCTACCAAGCGAGCTAACCAGCCAGCTCCAGTGTTTCTCTTTCTATGGACTGAAAACCAACTGCATCAGAATCACTTGGGATACTTATTTTAAAATATAGATGTTAGAGCCCAAGTTCAAAACTACCAAACAAGAATTTCTGGCGACTGCAACCCAAGAGTGTAGAATTTTAATAAACATATTGGGTTTTTATATAAATGTCAAAATTTGAGAACCATTGATGAGATCAATTCTAGTTCTGATTTCAAGATTGTGACTATAGTTCTGCATCTCGCTCTGGACTAACTGGTTTTCTTACTGTTCCTTGAAAAAGCTTAAATGCAGGGCCCTTGCATTTGCTGTTTTAGGAAATGTTAATAAGCATGTGTGAAAAAAAGGTTTCTCTTATCCATTAGCATATTCAAGACATTAAAAACTACAATAAGATACACCCATAGATCTACCACAATGTTTTAAATTTAAAAGTCTGACAGTGCCAAGGATTGGTGAGGATGTGGAACAACACAGTTGTATTTTCTTGGTAGTATAGATAAATTGGACCACCACTTAAAAAAAATGTTGGAAAATGCTGGGTTAAGATTATGCAATTATTTGTTTATTCTCTCAGCCAATATTCATTGAGTGTATAGTCTGACATGGTGCTGGGTGCTGGGTTTAAAGATTAAATAAATGAAGATGCTCATGAGAAGTAGTAAATGTCACATACTGTACTGACCACTGTGGTAATGAGAAGCCTGCCATGGAACCACGTGGGGTTGTAGAGGCAGCTAATCTACTCTGGGTGGAGGGGAGATCAAGTAAAGCTTCCCAGAGGAGTTGATATCAGAACTGACTTTCGAAGGATGACTCCTCACTAACCATTTGAAGAAAGAGAAGAAGGTTTGTTGGGAAAATATAATAAATTAATTAGGCCCCCTCACCTTAGGTCACGTTGGGGGTGGTGCAGCACATTCTTTGTAAGTGAGTTGTGGAAGAAAGAGAAGAAGGTTTGTTGGGAAAATATAATAAATTAATCAGGCCCCCTCACCTTAGGTCACGTTGGGGGTGGTGCAGCACATTCTTTGTAAGTGAGTTGTGTGTGGGTAGAGTTAGTGTGCATGTGCTACTTGGCTGGCGTTGACTGCCTCAGACATCTGCCTCGCACGGCCATGCTCACAAACCTATGGCTCCAAAGACCTTTTTGCTAGTTACCTAGCTCATAGACCTGCGTGTGAAGGGTTTGTGACCCAGTCTGTGAATGGGCTTGAAGGGTCTGTGAGCTCCAGACCCAGCCTTAGGTCGACAATTGGCCCAGTTGGTAGGATTACGGGCAGGTAAAAGAGCCTGACAAGGTTGTTCTAAGTAGAGGGAACAGCTTGTTCAAATGCAGAGAGGCCTTAGAACGTAGTGTGATGATAGCTGTGCCAGTGTTTATTGCTGGAGCATTGGGTATGGGGCTTGAAGGGCCTGGGGATGACTCAGGAGGCGGCAAGAAGGAAGACAGAAAGTAAAATAGAGGCTAGAACATGAAGGCTCTTTTATTGTATATTAAGAAATTTGGATATTTTCCCTAAAGTAACAAGGAGCTGTTTAAGATCTTTAATCAAGGGCTGTGAAATAGTCAATGTTTAAAAAGATTACTTTGATAGAAGTGTGAAAACTGAATTGTGAATACTGGAGGCATTTAGGAGGCCAATAACCTATTCAGTTAATCTGAAAGTCTAAACCATAGCAGTGGTGGAGGGAAAGAAAATAGGGCACAGATTGGAGGGGTATTAAGTAGTATCAATGGCACCTAGGGAGCAAGGAGAAGCCTAGGAAATCTTCTCAAGTTTTGGCCTGAGCATCTAGTTGGAGGTGCTGCTGTTTACCTATTTATTTAGCTATATATTAATAAAGAAGAGTGTTCATGTGGATCAAAAGACTGCTAACTCTTCTGGAGGAAAAAGAGGCTTCTCATGAAGGTGAGTCCCAGGATTTATATTTTATTCTCCAATTGTTCCCACGTGCTATAGAGGTAGTCATAATTTCAACAGCAGGAGCTGAACAGAATCAAATTTAGAAAAGTTATTTATGGTCTTTTACTTTAGGAAAACATAAACTGATGTCAAATCTTAAAATGCTTCCTTTTTAGATTGCATAATTCTTTTCTATTTATTTTATGCACCCCACCTCTAAGAGGGGCACACAATACCCAAGATTCAAGACTAGACTTGCAGATTTGTTTAAAGTTGAACAACTTTATTAAATTTTGTAATTAAAATTGGCTTTGTTTTTACTGGTAGGAGGCCATCTCAAGAATGTTTCCACAAGGTGGCTCAATATGAGACAATGCAGGTGTTTGTTAGCAGCTTACCAAGTGGAGAAAGTTAAAGATAAGTTGCAAATTTCTTCCAAGATTTGAGAGATTTAGAGTCAAATGAGAATTAAATTGAACATACCCAACATTTTAACAAAAATGATCCAGAGCAAAAAAAATACAGAAAACAAAAAATATCATGAAGACTCTCACTGGCCTAAAATGGGAAAATATGAATATCAAAAAAAATAATGTCTGCAAAGGATTGAAAAACATAAAATATATAAACAAAAGTTATGTTTCTAATATTAAAAAAAAGTCACTAACTCATTGATCATCTTTGGAGATTGCTAAGATACTGTCAAGCTAGGGCTGGGTCTGGAGCTCACAGACCCCTCAAGCTCATTTGCAGACTGGGTCACAAACCCTTCACACGCAGGTCTAGGAGCTAGGTAACTGGCCAAAAGGTCCTTGGAGCCATAGGTTCGAGACCATGGCGGCGAGGGGTGGACGCCCAAGGCAGATGCCAGCCAAGTCACAGTGCCACACATGCGCACTAACTACACCCACATATAACTTATTTAAAAAGAATGCACCCGCACCACCCCAACTGGACCTAAGGCGAGGGAACCTGATTAAATTATTCTATTTTCCCAATGGACACCAACTCTGGAAATTGATAATGAAAATAGTTAAGGTTTTTCCTGCCTTTCCTGTACAAATTGTATTTTAGAATAACTAAATAATTGATGAAGGAATGTTCTTTTTAGAATTCTAGCTAATAAATGCATAAAGAATGCTAAAATCAGAAAATTGCTATGTCATAACCCCAAGTGAAATAATAAATCTAGATAATAGTAACCTATGGATGTTAAAGCCAGTAGATGAAACACTGATTAGGAATTTAATAGTAAAGGGATTAGGCTGAAACCACCTGAAATTACGGATTGATCATATTAACATAATATGATAATATTAATATGATTAAAATATTAACATATTAATCCTTGATCATATTATTAAAAATGAGATTGAGCCAGCGTGTCATTTATGTGTTGCCTTTTAGCTTCACATTCATACTTTTAATAATGGATGTTCTCAGATGCTGAGGTTAGCTCTGGAAACAAAATTTCTCCTTTCATGGCTGTGTCACTGTTAGGTTCCATTAATGGAAACCACTAGAGATCGGAGGATAAAAAAAGAAATGGAAAAGGGATCGATCCTTCCTGTTTTTCTATTCTTTTCTGGATTTCCCCAGCAGTGGGCAGCAGCAGCAGTGTCATGCCTCTTGTAGCACTCTAAAAAACCCCCAGCCATATCCCATGTCTGCAGAATACCAGTAGAAGCCGGGAGGGGGCACCCCCTCCTCAGAGTTTTCACCCGCAGCTCTGGAAGCACCTGCACTGAGTCAAAAGCACGAGTTTCATTTCGTTCCCTCAGCTTTAGGAGTGGTAACAGGTCCCGCAGTTATCATCTTTCTATTACACTTTGCATCAGTGCTATTTATTCTTTCAGCTCTCTCACACCTGTGTACCCAATCCCCTAAGTTAAATCTCTGAAGTACATAGTGTGGTTTCTGTTTTCCTGACTGGACCTTTACTCATATACCAGACATTTAGCAATGTGATAGGAAGTACACAGCACCAATTATGAAGTATTTTTATTTTACTTAGGTTTATTCAGGTATAATTTATATGCATTAAAATTCACCAATTGCAAGTGCATAATCAGATGAATTTTGACAGTCAAGTAATTATGACCGTAATCATATGTAGCTCATTTTCATTACCCCAGATATTTCCCTTGGATCCCTCAGTAGACAATCTCCTTTCCCACCCCTGGCTCCAGGCAACCACTGATTTCTATTGCTATAGCTTTGTCTTTTTTGCAATTTAATATAAATAGAATCATTCAGCATGTGGCTTTTTGTATCTGGCTTCTTTCACTTAGCATGATGCTTCTGACATTCATCCACGTTGCTGCATGTTTGTTCCTTTATATTCATATGTCATATGAATATAATCATATTTCATCATATGCATATACCATAATTTGTTTATGTATTCATCAATTGATTGACATTTGGGTTGTTTCCAGTTTTAGGTTATTATGGATAAAGCTCCCATAAAAATATGAGTACAGGGCCAGCCCGGTGGCGCACTGGGGAGTGCGCCGCTTGGGAGCGTGGCGGCGCTCCCGCCGAGGGTTCGGA
>NW_007733215.1:61198-62540 GCF_000696425.1 Galeopterus variegatus
AAAAAAAAATATGAGTACAAGTGAAAATATGTTTTCATTTCTTCTGAAAAATACCTAGGAGTGGAATGGCTTGGTCATATGTTAAGTGTAGGTTTATAAGAAACTGCCAAATGCTTCCCAAAATGGTTGTACCATTTTTCATTTCTAACAGCAATGTATAGGAGTGCCAGTTGCTCCGCATCCTTTACAACATTTGGTATTTTCAGTCTTGTAAATTTTAGTTATTCCAGTGAGTATGTTGTAGTATCTGATTGTGGTTTTAGATTGCATTTCCCTAAGGACCTGATGGTGTCGAACACCTTTTGATGTGCTTTTCTGCCATTTGTATATGAGATGTCTTCAAAAAGTTCATGGAGGGCTGGCCAGTTAGCTCAGTTGGTTAGAGCATGGTGTTAAAACACTAAGGTCAAGGGTTCAGGTCCCCCTACCGGCCAGTTGCCAGCAACAAACAGACGGACAAGAAGTTCATGGAGAGATTTGTATTACCTTTTAATTCTATTTTTCCACGAATTTTTTGAAGTACCCTCGTGTTTTCTTTGGTAAAGTGTTAATTCAAATCTTTTGCCCACTTAAAAAAAATCTAATGTTTGTCCTCTTATTATTGAGTTTTAAGAGTTCTTTAGATATTCTGGATACAAGTCCTTTACTAGATATATGTTTTCAGTATTTTTCTCCTTTTTCTTAACTGTGTTTTTTGAAGTTCAGAAGATTTAATTTTGATAATTTATCATTTTTAAAAATTTTATGTTTGTACCTTTTTGTTTGTCATATTTAAGAATTTTTTACCCAGCTCAAGGTCACAAATATTTTCTCCAATGTCTTCTGTAAGTTTTATAGTTTTAGGCTTTACCTTTAGATCTATGATCTATTTCAAATTGATTTTTGCATATGGTGGGATATATGGATTGAAATTCATTTCTTTTTGCTTATTCATTTATAGTTCTACTCTCTCCCTTCGATCCATCGACCACTGGGTTATGGGCCCAGCACGCTTCCGCTGTGCCACTCTGCTGTGTCTACTCTCCCCCTTCAGAATTACCTTGGAACCTTTGTTGAATACCGATGGACACATACGTGGTCCCATTTCTGAACCTTCTTCTGTTCCACTAATCTATATGTCTATCCTTACTTCAATATCACAGTGTCATTCTTTCTGTAGCTTTAGAGTAAATTTTGAACCCAAGTATGGATTCCACCATTTTACTTTTTTTTTGGAAAATGACCCAGTTTCTCATCCAAAAAGGGAAGGAGGATTATTGTAGAATAAAAGAGACGTAAGAGACCTAAAATCCATGCTCCCTCCTGCACCCCACTTTGTTGAAAATGTAAATTTGGGAAATTG
>NW_007733215.1:63853-65203 GCF_000696425.1 Galeopterus variegatus
ACAGAAAACTCACTATGTGAGTTCTCAGCTGGATTCTTCTCCAAATGGTTGAGAATATTTATATAGTACTTGTAGGTATTACTTGATTTAACTCTCACAACAAATAAAGGAGGACAGGAATAGGTTTTTTTAAAGATTTAAAAACGGATTAAATAACTGACCCAGAGGAAAGGTATAATAAGGATGAAGGATATCAACTATCCAGACGTTGGATGTTCACTTTGTTCTAAAATAAGAACATTTTTTTGCTCCTACTCCCAGAGTTAGAGAGAGCCCAGTAGAAGCAATGCCCAGTGGCAGAGGTGGTAGAGAATGAGGAAAGAACCCAGTAGGAATCAGATTGGGCCCCACTCCAACTATCAATTATGAATTGTATCAGGAATAAATTTAAGAAAAAATTATAGTTATTGTCATCATTACTTGACTGTAGAAATTCATCAAATTATGCATTTGCAATTGGTGAATTTTATTGCTTATAAATAAAATTAAAAACTCAGAAAAATTCTCACAAATCAGACATATGAAACTGTATTACAAAGATAAAACACTCAGAAACGTATCTTTTTAATAATGATAATAAGTATATTATGGTTGCAAAAATGAAAATGCAAGGGTACTTCAACAAGTTTGTGGAAAAATAGAATTAAGAGATAATACAAATTTCTTCATGAACATTTGAAGACCCTTCATATATCTGGTTGATTCGAGCTAATGTTTTGGACAGTTTCTTGTCCAATAGACGAAATATAAGTTATATAAAGGACCTGTCCAATTGGGTAGTGTTTTTGATAGGGACATCTTGGAAGATGCAAAAACATTTTTATTTGTGTCTTCACCTGGCGTGAGAAATAACCATGACTTTCTAAATAAGTTGAGGAAGTTTACGTCCAGGAAGAAATAATAAAAATAATGAGATAATGAAGAATAAGTTATTTATCCATTGAATTAAAACTCTTGTCAGTGTAAAACTGGCTTTAGTGTACTGATCTGCTTTGCAGTTCTTGTATCATTATATGTCTAATTTATTATTGTGTGTCTACTTTTTAAAAAACTTATATAAATGTGATGTATTAGAATTGTGAAAAATGCAATTGGTTAAATTTACAACATGGTGACTGGCCATCCTGATTTGCCTATGACCAGAGTTTCTTGAAATGGAGGACTTTCAGTCCCAGGACAGTCACAGGTGAAGGTGAACAGCTGACTACTCTAATTTTTTTTTTCCTTTTTGTCTTTTTTCGTGACCGGCAACGGATCGCAACCCTCAGTGTCGCGCCCGTACCGGACCGGGACCGGCAACGGGATTGCAACCCTCGGTGTTGCGCCCGCACCTCGCTCAGCCACTGAGCC
>NW_007733215.1:65889-77442 GCF_000696425.1 Galeopterus variegatus
GGGACCGGGACCGGCAACGGGATCGCAACCCTCGGTGTTGTGCCCGCACCTCGCTCAGCCACTGAGCCACCGGTCTGTATGTGGGATCCGAACCCTCGGCGGGAGCGCCGCTCCGCTTCCAAGCGGCGCACTGTAGCAGTGTGCCACCGGGCCAGCCAACTACTCTAATTTTCAATCAATTTTTGAATGTTGAAAAAATATGGTTCGTAAAAAGACATTAACCATACGGGTTAAATTAGATTCAAGTTAAACATTTTTGACAAGAATCCTTTATAAGTGATGCTGTGTACTTTATGTGCACTACATCAGGATGTACATAATGTTTGGTTGTCCTACAATTATTGCTGTAAGCTTTAAGTGGCGATTGCCTGATCGCTCCATTTTGTTTTTCCCCTTGAGACCAATAATTTATCTTTGGGGTGATACTGACAAATTTTAGGTTCTTCTTGCTTGAATCAGTTATTTCATCAGGAGCAGGAAAAAAGATGATTATTTTTCTAATTCAATATTTTTTCTATTTTTGTAAGCTGGCATTCTTCTGTAAAGAGGAGCTCTCCCTCATTATCTAAGCTACCTAGCCACTGTAAAGAAGTGCTTAATTCTTTCTGTTTAATTACCAATTTTCAGAGTAAGGGCTTGAAAGGACTTGTCACCTCCAATGGTGACAAATATAATTGTTTTGTTTGGCTTTCACTTTTTTTAAGTTGTCAAGAGCTGTGAAGGGTCTGAAATTTTACCCTACTTCAAAGGGAACAAGTTAGCCTTCCGTAGTTTCATGGATATTGGTAAAAGACATGAGACTCCTGCATCGGAGACAAAAATAGTTTATTATCCATTGCAACAATAGTGGTCAGAGTATCAGCATTGTTGTCCACCGGTTCCTATCCCCCAGTTCCCACAGAATGATGCAAAGAGGATAAACGACAGCTGCACACACTGTGGACTGTGTTACAGGAGAGAAATGCTGAGCTTAGAGTACTGGAATCTTTTATAATGGGCAGTAAGCCTGACTGCTTTTGCTTCTTAGGGAGACATTAGCTTCTTAGTCTGGACAGTAGCCATGCCTATTTTTTGCTCCATAGGGAGACATCATCTCTATCTTCCAAGGCTGTTCACTATGAAATATCCTTGAAAAGACAGTTGAGAATGTCTTCGCTCACAAGACAAGCATCTTCAAGACCATGAGCATCATCATGTGCTGGTTGTTCTCCATTGCACCCCTCCCGCCTCACATCTGCAGATGGCATCATTCTGGCTCCCGTGCTCTGGCTTCTGGTTGGATTGGCCAAAGAGAATGGGAAGAGGGGCTAGGGTAGGGTATTTATTTCCTGTCTCTCCACCCTGTTGTCTCCCACGTTGCTGCAGTTCTGGTAATGACTGCATTCTATAATTACATTTCTCATAAGGGGCCCCCCTTCCATGCTACAAACTCTCTCTAGGCTCATTCTCTTCCATATCTCTGAAAGTCTGACACATGCTTCTTGCTGTCAGCTGTGTTCCATCAGATGACAGTCTTCCTGTGTAATCTGGGAGATGTGTCGTGGGTGGCAACCAGAGGCACATATTTTGACAATTAGAGATGTCCAATGTTTTGTGGTTACTAACAAAAAATAATTAAAGCAGTAATATTAAAATAGTTTTAAAATGTGAAGTTCACTGATAAAGCCAAGTCGAGAACTGGGAAGAACAAAAAGAAATCACAGACAAAGTAGGAATTGAGTCATGGCACAGCTCAGACTATCCAGTCAGTTTTTACCAATCACCTTTGCAGGTTACTCTGTACATTTTAATGACATGTCGATACATGAGTGGATTTCATCTGAAGATGTTTTAAAAGCTATGATTGATTTCTGACAAAAAGTGACCAAAAAAAAAAAGAAAGAAAAGAAAAGAAGAAGAAGAATTAACATTTTAAGACTTATTTATGGGTCAATTAGTTTAATAATATGGAAGAGAGATACATTTCACACCAGATATATCAAAATAAACTCTAAATAGATAAAGATTAAATGTTTTTAAAAATCCCTAAGGCAAATAAGTTGCCTATGTATGCAACTGTTGGGGAGGAATAGTTCTCTAATAACATGGAGAGTATTGGAAATCTTGTAAATATGTTTAAATAAATGTAAAAACACAATGATGTATAGTAAAATATTTATCAGTCAGAAAGCAACAAAATGGAAAGCCATATGACAAATTTTTAAAGAATTTACCCTCCAAAGAATTGATACAAATATATAAGATCAGTACCAACAAAACTCTTTTAGTATAATTTATATAATGTAACTACACTGTAACAGTCAAATTATTTGAAAAATCAAAGGGTCAAAAGTATAAAAGATTTATATTCTACTTGATAAATGGCCATAGCAGATGATTTACCAACAAAGAAATATAACTAAGTTACAACATTAAAAAATTCCCAATTTTAGCAATTTAAACCAAGCAAATTAAAGGCACCAGCACATCTCTATGTACTTGTAACTATCCAATATAAATCACACCAACAACACACAGCATTGACAGCACTGGTGAACTGTTGCAAAATATATTGCTTGTAGTCCCTGATGACTTAGTTGAGAATCTAGAAGAGTGGTTTCAAAAGTCTTAGATGCAGCAATTCTGCTTTGAGCAAAAGATCTTACATGGATGATATAAAAGAAACCAAAAATAAGGCATATGTTTTTTCACAATAGATGTAACTTAGAGTATTGAAAAATTGAAAATAAACCAACTTTAGGTGGAATAATTGTTGAATAAACCATGATACTTTAAGACATATTGAAATGTTTATGTGGAAAAAGAGGATACACAGTATGTACGTACATACTACATATATTTTGTATAAAAATATGACTTTAGGGGCCGGCCCGGTGGCGCACTGGATAGTGCGCCGCTTGGGAAGCGCGGCGGTGCTCCCGCCCGAGGGGTCGGATCCCACGTACAGACCGGGTCCCCCCCCCCTGCCGGGGGGGGGGGGGGGCCCCGCTTGGGAAGCGCGGCGGTGCTCCCGCCCGAGGGTTCGGATCCCACGGACAGACCGGTTCCCGCTCACTGGCTGAGCGAGGCGCGGGAGCAACACCGAGGGTTGCGATCCCGTTGCCGGTCCCCGGTCCGGTACGGGGGCAACACTGAGGGTTGCGATCCGTTGCCGGACACGGAAAAAGACAAAAGACAAAAAAAAAAAAAGACTTTATGTTCATTGGGTTCTTTTTTTCTTATAAAGTTTCTTAGAGTTCTGATTTGTTTTAAAGATGTTGATTTGATTTACATTGCAATTTAGTGCAACATTCTAAGCTTGTGGCATTTATTTAGTCTTTATGTTTTTTTTAAATGGTGAAAATGATTAACAAAAACAAAGAAAATGTTATAGAAAAAGATATGATAGCCAATCAATGAGTACTCTTAGAGAACAATAAAAAAAACTTTTAGATTAACATCATGACAAATCATTCATTGAGTATAGGTCAGAATCTTTCCTAGGCTCAGAGAAGTTAAGTAACTTGTCTGAGGTCATACAGCTAGAAAGTGGCAGAACAAGACTGGAACTTAGTCTTTCCAGCTCTCAAGCTGTCTCTGGTGTGAAAATTGGTTTGCAGAATACAGGTGGAAGAAATAAGTCTTGGAGAAGAGAATGCACTTCTATTGAAAAGGAGGGAGAGCCTGGAAGAGAATGCATGTGAGGTAAGCTTGCAGTTGAGGTGGTAGGTAGGCAGTAATTGAAGGAATTTTTTTAAACTGATGATTTCTGTTTCTTGGTGAGGCCATTGGCTATAAGTGAGGAAGTAAGAGTTTGAGGAAAGAGTCAAAGGTTTTGGAGAAGCCATGCGAGTGGTGGTGAGAGGTGAGGGAATTGAACAAAGATAAATATTAAAATAGAAAAAGAAAAGAAGATTGCTAACTTTTCTTTAATTGACGTTAGAAACCTGGTATCCACAGTGGTAACAATTCACTAATTCATACTCTACAGTGGAAAAGGCACATCGCTGGTTTAATTCCATTTTGTAAAAAACGAACCTATATTTGTGAGCAAAGACATATGCAGGAAAATAGGTAGTACAAGGGAACCTCAAAAAATTCATGGAAAGATTAGTATGATCTTTTAATTCTGTTTTTTCATGAACTTTTTGAATTACCCTTGCATATATACCAGTTGAGTATATTTTGCAATGTTAATTCATTGTGGGTTTTTTCCTCTATTTTTTTCCCCATCCCCATTTTCCAAGAAGGTCCTTTGTGTACCCTTTCTTTGGGGGTTATTTATAAAGGAGGAAAGCAGTTGTGTTAGTTAGTTGGGGGAGAAAGACATGTACAAATAAATGTAATAAAGATAGAATAATCAAAAGTATAGTAGAGATGCAAGCCAAATATTGGAAGAGCCCAAGGAACCCAATCTCTATTCTGACTTGGGGCAGCATGGGGAGACTAAATGAAGGATATGGTACTTGAAGGATGGTAGAATTTTATCTATGGGAGGAGGAAGAAATTCCAGGTAAAGGGAACAACTGGAGCAGAGGTCTGGGGGCTGAAAAATATTCTTAATGTTTTATTAAAGGGATAATAATCTCTCTACCATAACTGACTCATATTTGGGAGGGTTATGTGAATGATAAGTGAGAAAAGGTTAACTGGGGCTTGATAGTATGGGGACATCAAAATCATAATCTTTCATATTATGGTTGTTGGTTGTAGCAAATATGAAAAATATGCTGGCTCAGGCCATGCATAAATCATGCATGTGTATATGCAAAGCTCCCAGGTGGTTCTGATGGGGAGCTGTAGTTACAAACCACTAACCTGAAAGATGATCTGGGAAGCTCTGTGAGAAGTGAATTCAGCAATTCCCTCTCTTGCCTTCCTGGTTCCATGCATTCCTCCTTCCTTTATTGGGACCATGTAATACAGCTTCTAACTGGTCTCTGTAGGTTGTATAAAATAGTACCTAAGGGGCATGATGTAGATTCAAAGAACTTACCTTGCTGCATGACCTTGGGTAAGTCCTTAGACTCTCTAAGCCCCAATTTCCTCATCTGTAAAATGGAAAAAAGGAATAAATCCATTGAGAGAATTGAACATGAAAAGACTTAAAACTCTTAGCTGAGTACCTAGCTGGATAGTCAAGATTGGTTATGCCATGCTACAGTAATGAATAGTCCCCAGATATCTGTAGTTTAAGATGAGATTTATTTCTTTTCTTTCTTTTTTTTTATTGAATCGTAATCGATTATATGTATTTTGGGGGTTCAATGTTGACATATGTTGATCAAATCAATATTACTAGTATATATATATAGTTACAAATTGTACTTATTTTTTATGCCCCTTGTCCAATCTGTCCCCATCACTAGTAACTATATATATATATAGTTACAAATTGTACTTATTTTTTATGCCCCTTGTCCAATCTGTCCCCATCCCCCATTCTCCCCTCCCCCCTCTAATTACCCTAGATTTCTTCTCTTCCTCTGAAATAGTAATGGTTACTCTGTTGATTTGTTGCCTAGATGATCTGTCCAATGCTGACAGGTGTGCTCAGTTCCCCCAATATTATCATAGAGCAGATGCTTTTTCTGTCACTCTGGAATGGGCTTTGTGGAGAGAGACATCCTCTTTTTCCTTTGGTCTCTGCTGGTGACTCTCCTTGTGTCAATGCACTCAGGTGAGATTTATTCTCAATCATGCTACATATCCACTGTGGGTCAGCAGTGGGACTCTGCCCGGGGATCCAGGCTGACAAATTAGCTACCATGTTGAATATCATTGGTCTCTGTGTCAAAGAGAAAGAAAACTCCAGAGGGTCTGGTACCAACAATTAAATGCTTGGGACAAAAGAGAAATGTGTCACTCCTGCTGACAACTCATTGGCCCTTGTCAATCATATGACTCCATCCACTACAAGAGGGGCTGCGAAGTGCAATCCTACCATGTGCCGAATAGATGGGAGAGCCTGAAATATTTGGTAAGCTTTTATTATTGCTATTTACTTATAACCTAAGATCTGCAATGTTAACTGTCTTCCTTCGCACACCCCTGGTCTCTTCCTTGAATCGCTTTCCAGGGGGCTGCCGTCCGATAGCTCCCCTTACCTGGTTGGCAACAGAGTGTTCACAGTGCTCTCTAGCTGCTTCATTAGCCCTCTGAGGGAACTTAATTCTGAGACCTCCAGAGCAGAATTTACCTAGCAGGGCTGAAGAGCAGCATTAACTGTCCAGTTTGCCCCACTTTGTAAGGCTTATAAAAACGTACAGGGTAAGTCCTTGTGTCCTGAGACCACCCTTTCAGGAGTACCCTGTGGAATCTGTCCTTTCTTTTTAGTAAGAGTAACCAAATTTCAAATATTTAAAAGTCCTATATACAAAACCCAACGTTTTTCCACGGCTTATAAAAACGTACAGGGTAAGTCCTTGTGTCCTGAGACCACCCTTTCAGGAGTACCCTGTGGAATCTGTCCTTTCTTTTTGGTAAGAGTAACCAAATTTCAAATATTTAAAAGTCCTATATACAAAACCCAACGTTTTTCCACCATGTACACTTTTTATTGCATAGAAACTTGCCTTCTATTTCCTATAACACCTCCCTTCCTATAAAGCACATAAATATTTATAGAGATGAAGCTAAAACCATTATGTAATTCTGAAGGCCTATCTGCAAACTCAACTAGACTAACAATCCTTAATTACAAGAATCATAGAAAGGAGTTGCTTCTGAAGGAACCATAATTTCATGTTCCCAGTCTCCTATTATGGCTTCCTAACTGGAGTCCATGGACACCTGGCTACAACAGTATTTTCATATAATTGGCTTCCTTTGTAATTATGTGTATTGTATTTTATATCTTTAAAAACAATCTGAGGAAGGGTCCAAAACTTCACCAATCTGTTAAAGAGTAATGGCGTGTTAAGAACACTCTGTAAGATGGAAGTTGTAAGATGTACCAGTGTGAGGAAACATGTTAAATCTTACCACACGGTGGCGCTATCACTTTAATGGTAAGGAAGAGTAAGGCAAGTTGGTTTAATGAGAATACAAGTTACCTGAGACACTTGAACAAAGTGGTAATGTAACTTTCCCACAGAAAGTTATAATAGTCCCAGCCGTGAATGTTAGTTTCAGATTCCTAGCAGATAAAACGCAAATTCATTAGCTAAGACAATATGGTCCAATGTATAAGATGTGATTGATAATGAGCTTTACTACTTTAAAGTAGTATACAAGTATAACACAAAAATGCAAAGGTTTTGAAGGATTCGTTAGCCAACCAATTTCCTAAACATTTATTCCACACAAGATTATGGATTTTCTTCAACACACAGATGTCTCACTGCGTATTATTTCTCTTGCCCATGTTGCCTGGGTTTTATTTTTCCCATTAGCCTCATGCTGGGTTTTTGTATGTAGACATCATGCTTCACATGCACTAAATTCCAGCCGGGTGCAATCATGATGGCATGCACCTGGTAAGTTCAAAAGTAGAAGACAAACTCCTAAAAAGGAACTAATAATCAGATAATAGAAATTGCACAAAGGACCCAAGGAACAATCAAAACAGAGCTGGTTTGACAGTGTAAAAAGCAACATATACTTATAGATGAAACAATTTGCTTCAAAAGAATGTGGGGGAGAAGGTGGTGGTGGGAAAGTGGGTGGTGGTATGGATGGAATAGGGTGAGCATGTGAAAATTGTTAAAGTAGGGTGATAGATAAATAGGGGTTTCTTATATAATCTCTGCATTTTTGTATACATTTGAAATTTTTCATTAAAAAAAGAAAATTAACAAATACATCAAATAACAGTGTTAAAGGGCTGAATTTTTGGTGATCAGAGTCAAGTGTGTGAGAATACACACCAAACCACAGAATTAATGGAAGGGAAGGATGAATACTGATGCAAAAGAGGTCGTCAGGCACGGGAAGGGATAAACTGAAAAAAGGCATAATACTGAGTTGTGCTACACAATCCCTATTTAGATTTTTATTTTTTGGTGAGAAAAAGATTTCACAAAATTTTTCTATCAGATCTAAAATTTTTTGTTTTTGTTTTTGTTTTTGTTCTTTTTTATATGAATAAAGTTAACACCCAGCTTTTTTTATTGGATCATAATTGATTATACATATTTTGGGGGTTCAAGTTAACATATGTTGATCAAATCACTATTATTAGCATATATATTATTACAAATCGTACTTACTCTTTATGCCCCTTATCCAATCTCTTCCCATCCCCCTTTCTCTACCCCCTCCCAACTCTGATAATCCTAGATTTCTTCTCTCCTTCTTAAAGAGTAATGGACCTCATGGCAGCACTGGCATGCCTGGTTGCGGGAGAAGAGGTCGGTCCCTAGCTGCATACCTCAGGACCCTGGGTGGGCCCTGTGGCAGTGGCAGCATGCCTGGTTGCAGGAGGAGGGGTCGGTCCCTGGTTCCATCTGTTTTTACTTTCTAAGTTGTTGTTGTAGAGCAGTTGGGTGGGAGGGGGAAAAGAGAAGAGGGAAACAAATAGGGTAAGAGGAGGATGGGGGGATGTGTTTGAGGCCTGTGGCACCCCCCTCATTCCTGCAGGGGAGACCAGGGGGCTTCCAGTGGTGGCTTGTTTGTTGCTGGACTGAATGTAGATGTCAGGGGGGGTATGGCTGAAGCCTGGGGTGTTTCATGTGGTGGCTCAGTGGTCATTGCTGGGTTGGTTGTGGGTGCTGGGTGGCATGGCTGAGGCCCCTGGCCCTCCCCTCTCCCTGGCTTGGGGGCCCAGGAGGCTTCTGGTCCTTCTAGGTTTCATATGAGTTCTTTGGTGAAGTGAGACCTTTACTATACTAGTTAATATCAAACTTTGTCTCTGGACTGTGGGTATTTCATTTTTTCTTTCAATTCTATGTTGGATTATTCACTATTCCCACTACTTAAACTCTGCACTGAAACTAATTTGTCCTTTGCTTACTTCTAAAATGGGGGAACTTCCTGTGGGGACCAGCACTTGGGCCCTGTTGAGCTAAACTGCTGCTTTGCTGCTGATTCCCTGGAGAAGGCTTTTGAGCAGCTCGGGTTTTAATGATTGATTTTGTAAGTACTTCCTGGTCTCATGAGATCTAGTACATCTGGGTTGTGTAGAAACTCTAGTCTGGGCCTGAGTCTTTTCAGCAAACTGTACCCCCTACAGTTCTATATTCCTGGCTAGTCTCCACTGAGTGGTCTTGTGTTGATTGGGGGGCAGATCAGCTGTCCATGCTGTGCCCCAATGTTTCCCACGTGGGCCTGTCTCCCCCACCGCTGTACTCCAAACACTTCCCATGGGACGGGCCATGTGCCAGTCTTTCGTGATGACTCACGGGCCTCTGAGTGGCTTCTTTTTTCTGTTGCTGTGGCTTCTCACCCCGATGTGGGTCCATAGGAATCCTGTTACTGGTCCTGCCAACCTGAGGGCCTCCAAAGCCCTCCTCTCCCCTGCCGCCTCCATACAAATTCATAGAAAGGGCACAGCAGTGACTTTTGCCAGCTCTTGCTCCACGTGCTCACCAGCTCCAGCCTGGAAGCAGCCAGGATTAGAAATGGTAGGAGCAGTCCTTTCTTTCTCTCATTGTGGCTTCTCCTGCATGAACTCCATAGGTCTCTCCTCCTCTTCCCCTGAGCTCTAGTGGCCCCAGCTTGGCTGCAGTTGCTTTTTAATAGTCGTAAATTGATTGATTTGGGGGAGAGAGTGATGCTGGCAACTGTCTACTCCACCATCTTGACCAGAAGCTCTAAAAATTGGTTTTTAATGAAACTTTAACTCTCCTGGCCTTTTGTTTGGGGGTGGGTGAGTTTGGGGTAAGGGGATTGGTGAGAGAGTCAGCAAAGAACCAGGTGTTAAGAAAGGCAAGATACTCTCCTTGACATTTTTAGGCAAAAGGGGCTGGAAGAAAGCTCATCTTTCCTATTATCTTCATGGCTTAATGAGAAGACCTAATTAGTTTATTTTTATTAATTGTAGTCCACTTGGAGATATTTGTTTTAAGAAATCTGTCCACTGACAAAAGAGAAACTTCTCAGGTTGTTATAAATGTATGTCTATGGGATTTAATATTTCTGAAAAGGTTAAATGAAAATGCTTTTTTATCCATGAATGCCTCCATTCTTTCTAACCACAAGAAAAAAAAAAAAAAACCTTTAAGTTGATCTTTCTTAACATTCAGAAAACTCCTTTACCTTTCACTTTTTGCAAGATAACACAAGGAAGACATTTCTATTTTCAGTTTTACAAGAACAAGTAGGAATCACAACTTATTCTCTATCAATACAAAGGTAGTACTCTATCCTCTTGAATGAAACAAATGATGTATTAATGGTAATGCAATTCATTTTTATTTAAACCAAAAAATGCCTGTAACCCAATTAGTAATGTAGTCATTTAAGTCATCTCATTGATAAGCTGATTCTTTTTTCTCCCACTACTATTAAGGTTTGGCCATGAGGCTGGAGTCTGGAAAAAGAAGGATACAAGTTAGAGGAAGTGGAAAGCCTGAATGGGGCAGGGGATTGTGGGGGAAAAGGGAGACAGATCGAGGAGAGATGAGGGGTGAGGATCAAGTGGCCTAGTCTCCCCTCTTTGAGCTTTGGCCAGAATGGGAATATCCATGGTGGAGGGTTTTGCTTCATTCCTCATTTGGGGCTCCAGAGGGAGCTCCTATACCAACCCAGGAGCAGCCATAGCAAAAATCTCCATGGCACAGTCTGATTGTACAATCTTTGAGTCTGAGTCTTGTTTCCCTGAGTTACCCTTGGTTTCTAGGTGGCAAAGATAGAAAGTTCCTGCATATCCCTGAAAGAACATGAGGAAGATAGGCCTGCAATGGGGTCTGCTGTGGTAAAAATGGCAAAGCTTATGTGGGCATCACTGGTTAGGGATGAACAGGGGAAAGGCAGGCTCTTAGAGGAATCTTCAGCATCAGTTGGGAGCCAAGGCGAGGCTAAGTCATCCAGGAAGCACCTACTAGTTCCAACCAAGCTGAGAGTTACCACCCTGAGCTATCCCACTGCAGACTTCAGCAGCAGTGGTCACGAGAAGGCACATGGATGGGACCAGTCACCCTTCAGCATTCACCAGGGAGAACCCTGGAACAGACACTCAACAGCAGAAACAAGCAGTAGTTCAGAAGCCACCACAAGGATCTGAGGACTTTATTTCATCTCTGCTGTTACAGAGCATCCAGTTATTACCCCTGCTCTGTGAACCTGGATGCTAAGAAAGAGAGGAGCCAGAGGAAGATCATGGAAATCTGAGATCAAATACTAAAAGAAATCTAGTGTTTACTTAAAGGGGCTATTTAAATTATTCCAGTGGATTCAGTTTATTGGAGGGGACTAACATTTAGTGGCTCCCAGCAACACTACCTGACAGGTGGAGGCATATGAATGGAAGTGGGTTAATTATACACCAAAAAAGAAATGACATGCTCTCTACACATCTGAGTGTAGTGTGAATACTTTTGAATGCTTATTTATAAATGATAAATAAATACAAGCATTTTCTTTACCAAAGTTAGAGAAATTTTAAAAAATAAGAACTGTACATGATGAAAAAGT
>NW_007733215.1:77484-78320 GCF_000696425.1 Galeopterus variegatus
ACAAGCATTTTCTTTACCAAAGTTAGAGAAATTTTAAAAAATAAGAACTGTACATGATGAAAAAGTTGGTGAAAAAGATAATGAAAATTTTCTGTAGTGGTCTTTTCATAGTTTAAGTTTATGATTTATACAGCCTCTATTTCAAAAAAGAAGTTGAGATAATTACAATAAAATAATAATAACTAATATTTACTGAATGATTCCTCTTTCTACTAGTCACTGTTTTAAATGTTCTAAAGTATATCATTGAATTTACAAGGTAGGTGCTTTGGATAATATCCATTTGACAGATAGGAGAAATGGGGCACAGAGGGTAGAGCGATGACTCAAATTTTCCCAGTTAGGAAGTGGGAGAGTGGGGCTGCAAACCTACTTAGCCTCCAGAGCCTTTGTTTTTAACCACTATGCCGTCAGGATAAAAACTTACATACCTCAGGGAAAAAGACAACAATTATATCCAAAGAAGGCTAGCATAGTTTTGGGGAATATACTAACATTTATAAAGCAAATGTATTTCACAAGGCCTATTTTCCAAAGCCCTGCAGTCTCAGGTTTAGCCTAACCTTTTGGAATTACATATAGAAATGTTAACCTTGCGAAAGACAGGAGACTTTCCTCAGGCTAAAGTCTTTGTAACACAGCAAAGTTGCTGGCTCAAGGACAGACAAGTTACTTGATTGATATGTAAAAAACTGGGGCAATTGCTGTAGGGAAAAACAGTGGTTGCTAAGATCAAGCTTTTGTTGGTGGATCAACTCAACCTTTTGCAAATTGTATTATGGAATGTCACTTTGCTTGTTTCACTGATGTTACCAGCCTCTATTGTTAAACTATAC
>NW_007733215.1:78664-81819 GCF_000696425.1 Galeopterus variegatus
ATAAATCCGTGTGAGGCAAAGCAACATAGTTTTCATAACCAAACATTAAATTTAGTTTACTGAACGTGCAGACAATTAAACTTATCTTTGTTTTATCGGGTAGTCAGGAACTGAAGTCTAAGAGGAATTAAGAAAAGTAACACTGGGCATTCTGCTCGATAGTGTTTATAAGAATTTTGTCAAAGAGACCAAGATAATAAAAATACCTGCTAAATAAGATAATACAGTAAAAGTAGCTTGGACTTTTTGCATTATGTCAGGCATCATGCCAAATTCTTCACATTACTTATCTTCTCTGATGCTCACGATACGAGCTCTGAAGGTGAGACTTTTATTATCCTTATTTTACAGAGAAGGAAACTGGGGCTTATGATCCTTATTTTGCAGAGAAGGAAAGCTTTTCGAGGCCCCATAGTAAAACATAGGGTTGGTTATCAATCTTCTATGCTTGACCATTACATGGTACTGCTTCTTGCAAGTACAGAACACCACAGTGTTCATCACGTGTTCGTTGCCAGGACCATGATGCTGCCAATGTACAGTACAGCCCTACTGGTTACCTATGATTGAAATCCATTCTGACTGGTCAGTGCCTATGCTGTTTCTTGTTATACATGTCTAATATCATCTGTATCAACTTATGGTGAAAATGTTAGGAAGTCAAGATATGTTCTCAACCTGTGAGAGAAATCCCTGCTTTAAAACCACATTTCCACAAATAAAATAAAAAGACAAAAATAAATAAGTTCTAAAAATGTAAACCCATTATTTCAAATAATTTTAAATGGCCAAACTGAATTTTTTGGTGACTGGGTGAGTTTATGTAAGAAAAGTAATTGCCGATAAATACTTTTGGCTAAAGTCTCTTTTTTTTCAGAATCAATACTTCTGCCCACAGTGGGAGAATTAGAAGAGAACAAATTTATAATCACTGGGACTGCTGTAGGTCACATTTTGTTTCTGAAGTGTGGTATCAAGGGCTGCTGGGTGAGTTTAAGTGCAAGGTATGATGCTGGGCCCAGAAGCAAATGGTGGATGAGTATAGGAAACAGGAATTTGGCTCAGGTGGAATGAGTGGGCACTGAGTGGGGCCATCCTGGTAAGCATGAGTTCAAAGAGGAGGCCAAAGCAGGTCCAAGTATGACCTATCACAGGGCCAGGGAGACTAAAACAGAGATGTAGTAAATGCCTGAAGTTTCAATAGGGACATGAATTTTTCCCTTGGGCTCCTTCAACTCATGGGACAGTCTTTAAGAGATAGCACAAGTGCACTCTTTGTTTCTTCTTGTTTCTTCTGATTTTTCCTCCATCTTGGTGTTCAGAATGTGGATATTGCCATCTTAGACCATGAAGTCAAATCTACACAGAGCAGAGCAAGAACAGAGAGACAACCTGTTTTCTGTACCATACTATCTATAGGAATGCTGGTCAGGACTCACTACATCCTCGTGGCCTTCAGAGATCTGGCTACAATAGTTACAATCTTCCCCCTGCGCAGGTTGCTTAGCAACTGAGAATGTTATGCTTGTGTAAGGTAAGGGGAATCATGCCAGCAACCCCAAGGATAAACACTAAGAGGCTGTGACATACCTGGGAATCTGTCACTTGCACAGACTTTCTCTCTGTGTCATAGCTCCACTTTTGTCTCTCAGTTACTTATAAGCTTCAACTTCTCCCCACAGGGGTTGTGGAGAAAGCAACTGTGCAGCACTTGGATCAATACTCTGCCCATCCATTCCCTGTAAATAACGTGTTAGTAATCATAATAATAAACTCCTTGTAAACTGTATAGAGTTGACTGCTTCGTTCTTTGATCTCAGCATGCCTTCTCAGTTTGGTGGGCATTATACTGTTATCTCACACTCAGACAGTACCTCTGGATCTCTGATATGGGCTTTCACTTGGGAAGAATAAATTTTTGTGCTCTTTAAACCATTACTGTGTTGGTTGGTAATCACCAGCAGCGGAACCTATCTTAACTAATAAGTACCACTTATCACAGGTGGAATTTCCCAGGAAGCAGACTAAACTAGAGATCTGCATGCAAGAAGTTAATTAGGGGGTACTCTAGGAATGCACAAGTATAAAAGAAAAGGAGGCAGAATTGGAAAGAGGAAGAAAATGAGCTGTGATGTAATCACAGCAAAGGCCCCAACTGACCCCATGAAGAGCTCTGATGCTGGCATGGCCATTGAGAGTTGTCCTGAGTTGTCATTCGGTATGGGCTGCCTCCAGGTAAGGGAGTGTGACCTTGATTGAGACTGATCTCTACGGTCAAGGAACTTTCCAAAGAGGGTTGACAGCTGAGATCTGTTAGTCAGCAGCACTTACAACAGGTTGGGGAATAAATCCTCTATTCATGGGAGTGGATCACGATGGCACAGCATAACATCCACTCTATCACTTGAATCTATTTTAAGATGATGTAATTTTAACTGAGTTATCGATGTTTTGAGAGTGGTACTCTATCAATTATAATGCTTTCAGTTGCCAATTACAGAATACCCATGTTAAAGGAAAGGGGTGAGCTTGCAGGAAAGCTTCTTAAAGTCATTCACATTTTGTTTTAAAAGACAGATAGCCACAGAATATTTACCTTTTTTGGAAATAAGTTCATTTCATCATGAGGCCAAAGTTTTAACCCGAAGACATGAGTCTTAAACTATGGAGCCATCATTTCGCAGGAAGAGAAGAAATAATTTCATACAAATTATTGCCTTCTTGAATACAAGGCTGCAATTGTGGGTCTTCAGCATCCATGAGTCTGGCAGAGTGGTCAACTCTGTTAAAAAGGAGACAGTCGGAGGCTTAGTGAGACCAACTAGAATCCTGCATCATGTCATCTTCCAGATCTGTAGCACCCTGTGTTGCAGTCCTGCTAAGCTGATGGTTTAGCATATCTGCTGGTTCCTGATGTGGAACACTGGTTACTATTTTTTCCTTCACCTTGATTTTCTTTCTTCCTGTAGTGAATATTCTCCATTGGTGGCCACAGAACAACATCAAATATTCTCTCTTATTTTGGTAATTTTCTACATCATGTGTACCACCTTCTCCATGTAGAAACCAGAAAACTTACATGGTTAGATTCCCTATTTTTTTTTTTTTTTTGTCTTTTTGTCTTTTTTCGTGTCCGGCAACGGATCACAACCCTC
>NW_007733215.1:82192-82883 GCF_000696425.1 Galeopterus variegatus
CACTCCCAAGCGGCGCACTGTAGCAGTGCGCCACCGGGCCAGCCCATGGTTAGATTCCCTTAAAGCTAGGGTGCAGACATGTGCCCTGTACTCCACTCATCATGTTTATCCATATGAGACTCAGATTTCTCCAAGTGAAGTGTGAGAAGACAGCCACAGATAGCAGGACAGACCTTCAGGCGAAGGCAGAGACAGAACTTCTGGCACTTTTCCCTGAGTATCATAGGTGCTAAATGGCAGTGACAGTGACATATCTGGAAAAAGCTCTCCACACCCACCCGCTCAAAGTGTGTCTGGCCACTGTCTTTGGCTATATGGCCCCAGAGTCTGGCCTCTGATCCTCCAAGAGAGACTGCGAGCTACCAATTATCCTTTAAGAAGTCCCCTCTACTTTTTTTCTTTCCTTGCTTAGACTAGGTAGAGAGGATTCTATTGTTGGCAGCAAAGATCTCCAAACAACATACCCCAGAAAGGCAAATATAGTCAGCAAAGGCCCATATCAGCAAATCCCAGTTTATATGTATTAATACTACGCTGGAATTTTCACTCGTTAATATACTGACTTCTGTTTTAAATCTACAGCCTTAAATTTGCAAATTTGACAGGATTAAAATATCAGCATTTTGCAAACACTAATAAATCTAGGCATCAACAATTAGTGGCTCATATCACAAAAAGATGGCATCCAGCC
>NW_007733215.1:83246-91229 GCF_000696425.1 Galeopterus variegatus
CACTAATAAATCTAGGCATCAACAATTAGTGGCTCATATCACAAAAAGATGGCATCCAGCCATTATGTTCTTCCTGATAAAAGGTCATAAATTCCCCTATGAAGTACTCTTGTCAAAAACATATAACCTGAATCTAATATTCTGTATATGCTATTACCAAGTTATAGGAAACATAGAGGATAGAAGAACATGTTACTGTACACAGTGAAGATGTAATCTGCAAAATCTAGACTATGGAAAACACTATGGCAATTAATCCAGTTTCTTCAACGACAATAATGACAACAAAAATGCAATGAATGGAATCTTAATATACTTAAAATATAATAAAGAATAAGAGACTGCTAAAAGATTCTTTTTGAGCATTCTTTTTTTAAGACCTAAAAGTAGAATATATTTTATATTTTATTTCTGCAGATATCTTTGTTCTTTTTTTTTCAGGCAGTTATGAGGCCTTATGAATATAGCTATTAAAATCTATATTGTATAGTTTTAATTCTCTAAAACTAGTCTGAAAATCAGAAAATATCACCAAAATCATATCTAAAATTATGAAAGAAATATGCCAAATATTAGAAGTTGAAAAATTATACCAAGAGAGTTTTTAGAGAATCTAATTTAATTTATGCAGTATTGATGGGATGGTGTTTGCTTTAAAAAAACAAATCCTTGAAACAAAAAGCATAATTGAAGTACAAATATATCGTTTTTCACTCCCATTTCACGTCACATTTAGATAATCTCAAACTATAAAAGTAAATACTTTTACATCTTTGGTGCAGACCACATGAATATATTTTAAAATTATAGAAAATATCAAAAGGAATAGATGATGATGATGATGAAAATGATTATTTTGGCTTTCTGAGGTAATTTTGAGTGCATGAAATTTAGAATACAAAGCCAACTCTAGAAAAGTTAAACTTCCTGTAATAACCTATTATACCAAGGAAGATTTTTCATTTCAAATTGTAGTATCAGGTCAAAAAATCAAAGAACTAAGATATATTCATTTCCTCAACTTTATGTTATAAACAGTATATCCTTCATAATTAAAATGTACTTTATAAAGTTTTAATATTAAAAGTACTAAACAGCAAATTATGTTTATGAAATGATGCATCCTCTGAGCTCCACTTCCCGTTCATGAGCTAAAGCTAATTTTCTGAAATAACCCAAGAGGGAGAAAATTTTTTTCAAAGTGCTAAGTTTGGGGGGAAAACATTTTGATTATCATGTTAGGTTATATTGACATAGAAAGTATCCTTTTTATCATATCATACTTTTCCAGGTTTGATCCCTATACTGACCAGCTGCCAAAAATAAAAGTAAAAAAAACTGTCCTCTTTTTTAGTTTAAGCCAAGAAAATTCATCTTTCTCTAAAAGCAGTTATGCCTTCAGTATAAAATTCATAGTTTATAACTGTATCAGTCTGCTATTGTCATGACAATGTTGCATAAAACCCACCCCAAAACTCAGAAGCAGACATCTGTTCCCGTGTTCATTGTTCTGAATGCAGTTGCAGGTCACCAAATATAAGCTGGTCTCAGTTGTGAAGCTCCTCTTCAGACTGCAGGTCTGTGGCTCTTGACTTCTCCCTACAAATTCAGGTAAGGTCCACTTCACATGTGTTCTATTAGTTAAAGGAGAACCAGTAGAGCTAGCAAGAAAGCCCACTCATGTAAGCATATTTTAACCTCTTACTCTATCATGCCCGTTAATATCCAATTTGCCAAAGTAAGTCACATGGCACAGGACATTGATGGAGGTAGGGGTTAAGAACTGCAAAACATAATTAAACCTATCACTTGTGAACTCTCTTAGTCATAGTTATTTATGATCCTTCTACACATAAAATTCATTCATCTGTTCCCCAAGATTTATCAGTTGGTACCCAGGATCTAATGATCTACACCAGGTCTGGGATCAGTTATTTTTTATATGGAGATTTATTAACTAAAAAGACAAGTTATTCTCCACCCATATACCCAATATATGATTGTGGAATAGTAACAGGATAACTGTAATAAACACTCCATTTGAAAAGAGGAGAAATAGGAGATGTATTGGAGCCACTGATCCCTAGGAATTCTGAAATCCTGCTGGGCAAACATTATCATATCTTCCTAATCTTGCAGAAAATTTTCTTTATCGGACCCTGGTTCCACTTGCTGGCAGAGGTTCTGAACTAAAAATCTTTCCATTTGACTCTTTGGCATTGTCTGTTTATTCCCTGCCTTTAGTAAGTGGGGAACCTGAAGTCTTTTTAACATATTGAACAGATTGGCAACATTTTTGCAAATACAGAAGTCTCAAAATTGTGTGTGTGTGTGTGTGCGTGCGTGCGTGTGTGTGTGTGTGTTTTAATGTATTCAATTCCAGTCAACTATAGGTTCCAAGAGCCTCACTCACAAATATTTTAGAGTCAAGATTCTTATCAAGATTTTGTGGGATCACATGCTTCATTTTAATGAAAGTCTGTTTACTCAGGTATAAGGATCTAATAGGTGCCATCTTACTTAGCTCAAAAATCTTAACAAATAGTATGTCTGTCAAGTCTTTGGTTTTGTTTATTTATTTCTACAGGAATAATTTTAAAGGCCACATAGTTTTTGAGTTTTGTCCCAAGGCTGTATATTAACTTTAAAATTTTGTACTGACTGAAGAGACTGAAGATGAAAAACAGTATTAGTTTCGGGTCTAGCATGTACCAGCATTTCTAGGCTCCCCATAATCCTTCTTAATTCTGTTTGTAAACTGGCCTATCCTCTTTTTTCTAAGCTCCCATAATAGTTTTCTCAGCTCTTGATGGCCAGTCCCAAAGCCCATGTCACATATTTTAGGTTTTTGTTATGACAGCCCTCTACATCTAGGTGCCAATAATTTAATGTCAGGCTACTGACTCAATAATGCTTAGTAAAGATTCACTCCAAACCTCAGTAACACACAATAATAACAATTTTTTCTCACGTTCAAAGCTCTACTGTGAATCAGCATATTTCGGCTGGGCTTGGTCAGGTGATTTTACTTCAAACTGTGGTCTGGATGGACTTAGCTCCTCACTGTGGATTGGGCTCAGGCTGAAAGGCTAGGGGTAAGCCCATCTACTCAGACACATTTCAAGCTCTCCTCTTTTTTTTTTTTTTCCTTTTTGTCTTTTTTTCGTGACTGGCAATGGATCGCAACCCTCAGTGTCGCGCCCGTACCTGACCGGGACCGGCAATGGGATCGTAACCCTCGGTGTTGCTCCCGCACCTCGCTCAGCCAGTGAGCGGCCGGTCTGTATGTGGGATCCGAACCCTCGGTGGGAGTGCCACCGCGCTCCCAACGGCGCACTGTAGCAGTGCGCCACCGGGCCGGCCCCAAGCTCTCCTCTTGCATCACGTCTGATAATACCCCTTGGCGAAATTAACTCATATGGCAGAGAGCATGGATACACAGAGGTATGCATAATTGAGAGCCATAACACAACCTACGATAATATCACTAAATTTATGGTAAATATTTACATTAATTGATATAAGTCTGTTTTAATTTAGGTCACTAAGAAATTATGGACAGTTTTGACAATAATAAAACTTAGTTTAAACCAAAATTTATAAACCAGGCTTCAAACATACAAACCTGTTATAATCTGAAACATAGTTAATAAATTGTTTAGCAATTTACCAGTGAAAATATTATGTTCTCACTTAGGAAAGCTCTTTAACCTTTGAAGACTAATTTTAATTCAATTTGTTCCTAATACATACATACAAAAGAAGAACCTCAAGGTCAGTTCCGGTAAGGAGACAGATGTAGCACAGATTTTAAGCCAGATTTACTCACAGTTATAAACCCTAGTTTAGAACCAGTTTCCCCCTTGGGTACTCTTTGAGGAAGGTCAGTGAAGACACAATTGTTTTATTTTTGCTAATAGTCCCTTTCCCATTCACATTTTTGATAATTATTTGCTTACCCTTGTTTAATCGTCTCTTTAATCTTCTACCATGTACCTACAAAGAAACCTTCCACTTTCCATTGAAGGCAGAGTCATGGCAAATCGTCTTCATCCACCTCTCTCCTCTAACTTTTCAACAAAGGACTGGAGTCTCTAGTACTGGAAAACAGAGTAGAGACGATCTAAAAGAGATTTGACCTCAGGCTTTTAGATTATCTTTGGGTTATACCCTCTTGCCTTTCCAGGAACAGACAGCAGAGCTATTATGGGAGTAGTCGTGGAAGTTGACTGTTGTATCTTCTAATTTTCACAGACGATATAATATTCAGTCATCTTCTCATTCACAAGTTAGAGAAATATAGATATTCTTCTCTCTCCATATTTTGATATGCCCCCACATCTGCAGCTTGGCACAGCATTCGGTGTTTAATGACCACTGCTCTTGCTCTTCTTTTCCACTGACACAATAAGCTGACAGCTCTTTTACATCTACATTCTATTCAGTCTGGTAATCTTAATGATGGGACCAGCATAAAACTTGGTTATAACTGTAGCTAATTGATTATGAAGTCTCCAGGAATTACGTGGATAGGACATATCTTAGTCAACTTGGGCTGCCTAAACAAAACACCATAGACTTGTGGCTTAAACATTTCTTACAGCTCTGTAGGCTTGAAATCCAAGATCAGGGTACTTTCATGGTTGGGTTCTGGTGAGGTCCCTCTCTCTGGCTTACAGATTTTCTCCTATTTGCTATTTTCTCATGTGGTTAAAAAGAGAGAGCTCTGGTGTTCCTTCCTCTTTTTATAAGGGCACTAATCTCATCATGGGGGCTCCATCCTCATAACCTCATCTTAACCTATGTACCTCTTCAAGGCCCCACCTCCTAATATTATCACATTGGGAGGTAGGGCTTCAACATATGAATTGGGACATGACACAAACATTTATTTCATAACAGGCCATTAACTAAGGCCTTGGTCAAACTATGCAACTGAAACAACATCATCATGATCAACAATGACAACAATTAAGTATCTGATGTGACCAATATATGTCAAACTGAATCACCTGTAGTTACGGGTTCCTGCTCAATTCCCAGACATAGGTCAGTTCAAAGAACTAGGGCCTTTTCATTGAGGGTAAGGCTGATACACTGAGGGATCTCTATTATAACTATGAAATACCCAGTGTATATTTTCCACTTTGTCTCCCCCAAAGAGCTCATAGACATTAAACAGAATAATGATGCATTACAGAAAAGAAAATACCTAGACATTACAGAGATTATGGAATACTGGTCCTGAGCTATCAGAAATCCCCACTGAGTCAAAATGCTAGATGGGACAATAGTGCTTTACGGGGATAAGATAATAAATGGAGTTTTTCTTCAAGTCCATTTCAATGTAGGAGAGTGTGCCAACACAAATGCACTTTGATTCTTTTCCCAGTTCACAAGAGATTAATTGTAATGGAAATATGTAAGAGAACTACAGAATACTCATATTGGCTACCAAACTTCTGAGAGCTATTATGGAAGGGTGATCAAGTGCCAGACAATGGAATCTCACCCTCTCATACCAAAATAGTAAATTACAACAGTACTAAAGTCTTGCTTTCTAGGTAGGTTTTAATAAGCAGAGGCAGCCAATGCTCCTGCTGCAAAAACTAGGAAAATTTGTATAAATTATAGAAAGCATATTTTCAAAGGCATGAGATAGCTGTGGAAGAAATAAAATCCAGATAAACAAAAATTCCAGTGAGGTGATAAATTTTCCTGTGTGAGCTGATATACTACAGTCTTTTTAGACCCCTCTGCACATTTGATGATCTGGGCACAGTCTGTGGATCAGGCTTAGCTGAAGCAGAGAGATTCTGCTGAGGGAAGAAGCCAGAAAGCTTTTAGTTGACATGCAATGCTGGAATAACAAAGCAGAAAGCTGTGGGGACTCAAATACTTGACTGATTCTTTCACAGGACATGTTCTGAGCTCTCAGACTGTGTGAGAGACTGGGGAGTTAAGAAAAATGTTCTGAAATGTCCTGCAAATGACTAAAATGTCCTGCAATCTATGGTGCTTAAGAAACAAAGTCCTGCTGAGGGGAATTGGCTGGACTCCCTTCAAGATATCTGTCATGGCACCAACTGCCACTGATGAGGGAGGCACCCAGGCAGTCAAGGAACAGGCCAGCCACCTGCCAGATCCACCCTTTGCCCTCAGAGAAGGCAGGACCCTGTGCCACACCACCACCAATGGTGGAGGCATCCAGGCAGGCAGGAGAATAGGCCAGTCACCTGTCCAGATGCTCGTCCCACCCATGCAGAAGTCAGGACCCCGTGTGCTGCACCACTGCCACAAGACTTCACATGGCATCCGTGGAGGTGGTTCCCAACAGCCACTACCACAGCTAATAATGTTGTAAGGATGGCTCACTGCCTTAATAACATGACTACTGTGCAGGTGGCCCACTATATATTTGACATCGTTGACACAAGGAGAGTCACTGGAAGAGCCTGGAAAAAGAGGAAGAAGTTTTTCTCCTCAAAGTCCACTTCAGAGTACTAGGAGAAGCAACTGATCTACTAGATGACCAAAAATCAATGTAGAGATACCAGAAATATGAAAAAATCAGAAAATATGACACCACCAAAGGAATTCAGTAACTCTCAAGTACCAGACCTTATAGAACAGGAAACCCTTGGAATGACGGAAAAGGAATTCCAAGTAACTATTTTCAGGAACCTCAATGAGATAAAAGAGGACTCTGTAAGACAACACAATGAAATGAGAAAAAATATCCAGGATATGAAAGATGAAATTTACAAGGAGATTAATACCTTAAAAAAGAATGTAGCAGAACTCCTGGAACTGAAAGATGTATTCAAAGAAATAAAAAACACAACCAAAGTTTAAGCAGCAGATTAGAAAAAGCTGAAGAAAGAATTTCCAAACTCAAAGATGTTCTTTATGAAATAACTCAGGAAGACAAGAAAAAGGAAAAAAGAGTTTTTTAAAAATGAAGAATCTCAAAGAGAGCTAGCAGACAACCTTAAGCACACAAACATCTGAATCATGGGTGTTCCTGAAGGGGAGGGAAAAAAGTAAAAGCATTGAAAATCTATTCAATGAAATAATAAAGGAAAACTTCCCAGATACAGGAAGAGACACAGACCTTCAGAACCAAGAAGCTCAAAGATCCCCAAACAGTTCAATCCAAAAAGATTCTCTCCAAGATACATTAGTCAAACTGGCAAAGCTCAAAGGCAAAGAGAGAATCCTAAAAGCAACAAGAGGAAATTATCAAGTAACTTATAAGGGATTCCCCATCAGATGAACAGCAGACTTCTCAACTGAAACTCTACAGGCAAGAAGAAAATGGGGATGCATATTCAAAATACTGCAAAGAAAGAAACTGCCAGCCACGCATACTATACCCAGCAAGGTTATCCTTCAGAAATGAGGGAGAAATAGTGTATTTCCCAGACAAACAAAAACTGCGGGAGTCCATCACCATGTGACCAGTCCTGCAAGAAATTCTCAAGGGAGTCCTGCATTTGGAATCTGAAAAACAATAACCACTACCACAAATACACAAGTAAGAACAAAACCCACAAGTAAAACACAAATACAAATGAGAAAGACAAAAGAAACTAAATCTTCTCACCTCAAAAATACCCCCAAAACATAGAAGACCAATAATCAAGGGAGAAGAAAGGAACCAATGATACTCAAAACATCTAAACAAAAAGCCATAGAATGCCAGAAATAAGAAATACCTCTCAATAACAACCCTAAATGTAAATGAGTTAAGCTGACTGATGGATTGGATCAAAAAGCAAGACCCAGGCCCGCGTCAGGAAACAGCGCGATCCTGAGAGCTGTGTGCTGTGATACCAGAGTATTGACTGCATTTCCAAGAGCAACAAAGGACGAATAAATCTTTCAACAACGACCCTACATCGACAAACAAGCGGCAGCGCGTTCGAGGTTTTGGGGCCGACACTGAAGAGGTCTCCTGAGAGCGCCCAAGCCCGGCCGCGG
>NW_007733215.1:92825-94070 GCF_000696425.1 Galeopterus variegatus
GGGGAGGGGCCCGGCTAAAAGAGGCGGAATCTCAGAAATAAAGAAAGAAAGAAAGATCAGGAACGCAGCCGGCAGGAACGATCTGCAAGGCTCAATAGCCCCATCTATTGAATCGGAGGCCCAAGATTCGAGAGAAAACACCTGCCAAAATGAACAAACCCCCAAAAAGAGATACCCAAAATGCAAAAAACCAAGAAAATACAACACCGAAAGTCAATAAATCTCAAACTCTAGATCCTATAGAACAAGAAGCCCTTGAAATGAATGACAGGGAATTTCGAGTGTTAATCCTAAAGAGACTGAACGAGATACAAGAAAACACAGCTAGACAACATGATGAAACCAGGAAAAACATACAGGACCTGAAAGAGGAAATGTACAAGGAAATCACTGTCATAAAAAAAAATGTAGCAGAACTTGCCGAACTGAAGAAGTTATTCAGCGAAATAAAAAACACAGTGGAGAGTTTAACTAACAGGATAACAGAAGTTGAAGAGAGAACCTCGGTTCTTGAAGATGGGCTCTTTGGAATAATACAAGCAGACAAGAAAAAAGAAAAAAGTATCAAACTTATCGAAGAAAATCAGAGAGAGATATTAGACAACCTTAAGCGCTCAAATATCCGAATCATGGGTATTCCAGAAGGGGAGGAAAAAGGCAAATGTATTGAAAACATATTCAACAAAATAGTGGCAGAAAACTTCCCAGACATAAGAAAAACCACAGATCTACAGATCCAAGAAACTCAACGATCTCCAAACGTATTCAACCCAAAAAGGGCTTCACCAAGGCATATTATAGTCAAAATGACAAAACTCAAGGACAAAGAGAGAATCTTGAAAGCTGCAAGAGAGAAGCATCAAATAACCTATAAAGGAGCTCCAATCAGGTTAACATCAGACTTCTCAACACAAACCCTAAAGGCTAGAAGGGAATGGGATGATATATTCAAAATACTAAAAGACAAAGATTGCCAACCAAGAATACTCTACCCTGCAAGGCTGTCCTTCCAAAATGAAGGGCAAATAGTATATTTCTCAGACAAACAAAAACTGCGGGAGTTCATCACCACACGACCACCCTTACAAGCAATTCTCAAGGGAGTACTGGGATTGGACCCTGAAAGATAATTACCACAGCCATAATAATCCAAGCAAAATCAAAACCCACCAGTATAATAAAAATGACAATCATGAAAAGAAAACAAACAAAAACACTAGCTGCAACCTCAGGAGCCAACAAACA
>NW_007733215.1:96731-107787 GCF_000696425.1 Galeopterus variegatus
GAAATTAACCCACGCACTTACTGCCATTTGATCTTCGACAAAGGCATTAAGTCTATTCACTGGGGTCGGGACTCCCTCTTCAGCAAAGGGTGCTGGGATAACTGGTTATCCATTTGCAGGAGATTGAAACTAGACCCACATCTCTCACCATTTACTAAAATCAACTCAAAATGGATTAAGGATTTAAATATACACCCTGAAACAATAAAACTTATTAAAGAAAATATAGGAGAAACCCTTCAGCAAATAGGGCTGGGCACAGACTTCATGAATATGACCCCAAAAGCATGGGCAACCAAAGGAAAAATAAACAAATGGGACTATATCAAACTGAAAAGTTTCTGCACAGCAAAAGAAACAATTAACAGAGCTAAAAGACAGCCAACAGAGTGGGAGAAAATATTTGCAAAATACATATCTGACAAAGGACTAATATCCAGAATATATAAGGAACTCAAACAACTTTACAAGGAAAAAACAAGCAACCCAATTAAAAAATGGGCAAAAGAGCTAAGTAAGCATTTCTCTAAAGAAGATATGCAAATGGCCAACAGTCATATGAAAAAATGCTCAACATCACTCAGCATCCGGGAAATGCAAATCAAAACCACACTGAGATACCATCTCACCCCAGTTAGGATGTCTAAAATCCAAAAGACGCTGAACGATAAATGCTGGCGTGGTTGCGGAGAAAAAGGAACTCTCTTACATTGTTGGTGGGAATGCATAATGGTGCAACCCCTATGGAAAATGGTTTGGAGGTTCCTCAAACAGTTGCAGATTGATCTACCATATGACCCAGCTATTTCACTGCTGGGAATATATCCAAAGGAATGGAAATCATCAAGTCGAAGGTATACCTGTTCCCCAATGTTCATTGCAGCACTCTTTACAATAGCCAAGAGTTGGAATCAGCCCAAATGTCCATCATCGGATGAGTGGATACGGAAATTGTGGTATATCTACACAATGGAATACTACTCAGCTATAAAAACGAATGAAATACTGCCATTTGCAACAACATGGATGGACCTTGAGAGAATAATATTGAGTGAAACGAGTCAGGCAGAGAAAAAGAAATTCCACATGTTCTCACTCATTGGTGGGAGCTAAAAAAACAAACAAATTAATTCACCCACATACACACACAAAAAAAACCGGGGGTGGGGGTGGGGAAGAAGATATAACAACTATACTTTTATGAAGTTGTTACAACAAGCAAACGGAAAGGACATTCTTGGGGGGGGAGGGGAGAGAGGGAGGAGGGAGGGAGGTGTCGGTGATGGGCCATAATAATCATATACAGTGTATATTGACAAAATAAAAATTTAATGAAAAAAAAAATAAATATATGAAATATCCATTTCAATACTATTATTTAACCCACAATCCAAATTTAAATGTAAATGGTCTAAACACCCCCAATTAATAATTGAAACCACTAGATTGAATTTTAAAAAACCCAAAAAACAAAAAACAGCAATACCCAACTATGTGCTGCCTACAGGAAATGGATTTTATTTATATATTTTTGGTCTTTTTTAAATTACTGAAGCATAATTGATTATACATATTTGTGGGGTACAGAGTTGAATAGCAATACCTAAGTACAATGTGTGATGATCAAATCAGGATAATTAGCACATTCACCATTATAAAACCTAAGCATTCTTTGTGTCCATTAATCAATTTCTTGCTAACCCCCCCTCTCTCCCTGTTCCCACCTCTAGTAACCACAGTTCCGTTCTCTCCTTCTGAAAGTTCAGTGTATTATTGTGATTGTTTTCTTTCTTTCTTTCCTTTCTTTCTCTCTCTCTCTCCCTCCTCTCTCTCTCTCTCTCTCTCTCTCTCTCCTTTCCTTCCTCCCTCCCTCTTTCTCTCTTTCTCTTTCATAGCTCCCACTTATGAGTGAGGACATGCAGTATTTCTCTTTCTGTGCCTGGCTGATTTCACTTGACATAATTTTCTCCAAGCTCATCCATGCTGTTGTGAATGGCAGAATTTCATTCTTTTTATGGCTTAGTAGTATTCCATTGCGTATACATACTACATTTTCTGTATCCAATTATCCATGGAAGGACATTTAGGTTGGTTCCAACTCTTGGTTATTGTGAATAGAGCCATGATAAACATGGAAATGCAGGCGTCCCTTTGACTTGTTGATTTCCATTCCTTTGGATATATACCCAGGAGTGGGATTGTTGGGTTATATGGTAGTTTTATCCATAGTCATTTGAGAAATCTCCATACTGTTTTCCATAATGTCTGTACTAATTTACATCCCTACCAACAGTGTATAAGAGTTCTCCTTTCTCCATATCCTTGCCAAGCATTTATTTTCTGCCTTTCTGATAATAACCAGTCTAACTATGGTGAAATGATATCTTAATGTGGTTTTGATTTGCATTTTCCTGATGATTAGTGATGTTGAGCATTTTTTCATTTACTTGTTGGCCAGTTGTACATCTTCCTTTGAGAAAGGTCTATTCAGCTCCTTTGCCCATTTTTTAATCAGATTATTTATTTTCTTACTATTAAGTTGTTTGAGTTCTTTGCATATTGTGGATATTAACCCCTTGTAGGATGTATAGTTTGCAAATATTTTCTCCCATTCTTTAAGTTGTTTTTCACTCCGTTGATTGCTTCCTTTGCTGTGCAGAAGTTTTTTAGTTTGATATAATCCCATATTTTTATTTTTTCTTTTGCTGCCTGTGTTTTGGGGAACATATTCATAAAGTCTTTACCCAGTCCTACATCCTGAAGTGTTTCCCCTATGTTTTCTTCTAGAAATTTTATATTTTTGGGGTCTTATATTTAAGTCTTTAATCCATTTTGAATTGATTTTGGCATATGACAAGAGGTACAGGTCTAGTTTCATTCTTCTACACATGCTTATCCAATTTTCCCAGCACCATTTATTGAAGAGGATGTCCTTTCCCTAATGTATGTTCTTGGTGCCTTTGTTGCAGATCAGTTGGCTTTAAGTATGTGGGTTGATTTCTGGGTTCTCTACTCTGTTTGATTGGTCCATGTGTCTGTTTTTATTCCAGTACTATACTGTTTTGGTTACTATAACTTTGTAGTATAGTTTAAAATCAGGTAGTGTAATGCCCCCTGCTTTGTTTTTTCTGCTCAGGATTGCTTTGGCTATTCAGGGTCTTTTGTTGTTTCATATGAATGTTAGGATTTTTTTCTATTTCTGAGAAGAATGTCATTTGCATTTTGATGGGGGTTACATTTAATCTGAAGATTGTTTTGGGTAGTATGGACATTTTCACAACATTAATTCTTCCAATACATGAATATGGAATGTCTTTCCAGCTGTCCTCTTTAATTTCTTTCAGCAGTGTTTTGTAGTTCTCATTGTAGAGATCTTTCACCTCTTAGTTAAATTTATTTCTAGGTATTTTATTTTTTTGATAGCTATTGTACATGGGCTTGCTTTCTTGATTTCTTTTTCTTTCTTTTTTTTTAAAGATGACTGATAAGGGGATCTTAACCCTTGACTTGGTGTTGTCAGCACCACGCTCACCCAGTGAGATAACTGGCCATCCCTATATGGGATCTGAACCCATGGCCTTGGTGTTATCAGCACCACACTCTCCCAAGTGAGCCATGGGCTGGCCCTTGATTTCTTTTTCTGATAGTTTGTTGCTGGTATATAGAAACACTACTGAGTTTTGTGCATTGATTTTGTATCCTGCAACTTTATGGAATTTGTTTATCAGCTCTAGGAGTTTTTGGTAGAGTCTTTAGGTTTTTCTATAAATAGGATCATGTCATCTGCAAACAGGGACAGTTTGATTTCATCTTTTCCAATTTGGATGCCCTTTATTTCCTTCTCTTGCCTGATTGCTGTAGCTAGTACTTCCAATACTGAGTTAAATAGGAGTGATGAGAGTGGGTATCCTTGTCTTGCTCCCATTCCTAAAGGAAAAGGTTTTAGCTTTTCCCCATTCAGGATGATGTCGGTAGCAGGTTTGTCATACATGACTTTTATTGTGTTGAGATACTTTCCTTCTATGCCTAATTTGTTGAGAGCCTTTATCACAAAGGATATTGAATTTTGTCAAATGCTTTTTCTGCATCTATTGAGATGATCATATGGTCTCTGTCCTTGATTCTGTTGATGTGGTGTATCACATCTTACACCCCTGGGATGAATCCCACATTATCATGGTGTATAATGTTTTTGACAAGTTGTTGTATTCTGATCACTAATGTTTTGTTGAAGATTTTTGCGTCTATGTTCATCAAGGATATTGTCCTGTAGTTTTCTTTTTTTGTTGTGACTTTGTCTGATTTTGATAGTAGGATGATGCTGGCCTCACAGAATGAGTTTGGGAGAATGGCCTCTGTTTCCATTTTTTAGAATAGTGTGAGAAAGATTGGTATTAATTCTTCTTTAAAGGTTTGGTAGAATACAGCAGTAAAGCCATCCCGGGCTTTTCTTTGTTGGGAGACTGCTAATTACTGCTTCAATCTCATTGCTTGTTATAGGTCTGTTCAAGTTTTCTATTTCTTCTTGTTTCAATCTTGGTAAGTTTGTATGTGCCCAGAAATTTATCCATTTTCTCCAGATTTTCAAATTTGTTGGCATATAGTTGTTCATAATAGTCTCTAATTATTCTTTGTATTTTTGAGGTATCAGTTGTAATGTCTCCTTTTTCATTTCTCATTTTTGTTATTTGGGTCTTCTCACTTTTTTTGTTGTTAGTCTAGTTAATGGTTTGTCTATTTTGTTTATCTTCTCAAAAAACAACTTGTTTCATTGAATCTTTTGTATCTTTTTTTTTTTTTTTTTTTTTTGTCTCTATTTCATTTAGCTCTGCTCTGATCTTAGTTATTTCTTTCCATGTACTAATTTTGGGATTGGGTTTTTCTCGTTTTTGAGGTGTAATATTAGGTTCTTTTCAAGTGTTTCTATTCTTTTGATGTAAGTATTTATTGCAATAAACTTCCCTCTTAGTTCTGCTCTTGCAGAATCCCACAGGTTTTGGTAAGTTATGCTTGTATTTTTATTTGTGTCAAGGAATTTTTAAATTTCTTTCTTTACATGGAGCCAAGGACCAGACCCCCCCCCCCCTACAACCAGGCACACTGCACCAGTGCCTCGGGGCCAGCCTGGGGACCTGAGGTATGGAGAAGTAGACTGTGAAGGATACTAACATTAATAAAGAACATGTATTTCACAGGACCTTAACCTTTAGCTTAGTAGAACCACAGTCCTTAGTTTTTAGTAGGGCCAAAACCCTTAGCATAGGTAGTAGCTTAGTAGGACCACAGTCCTCAGTTTTCAGCAGGGCCAAAGCCCTGAAGTTTAAGGAATAGCCTAACTTTTTAGTAATACACATAGAAATGCTAAGATTGGGGAAAACAGAAAACTTTCACAGGACTAAAGTCTCTGTTGTAGATAAAAAAATTGTAACACAGCAAAAGGGATTGCTCTAAGGGCAGTCATCCTTGGTGCAGCTGAACCTTAATGATGGTAAAGTATGTGAGCCAAAGGCTTCAAGGTTAATGGTTAGGGGATGTTCCACATCTTGCCTTCAGCTGTTTCTTTAAGTTTCTTAGGGGACTAAGCGTTGCCATGGCAATTATCTCATTGTTTCTCTTTGTACTTCAGATAGTTTAGTTTTTTGACTCCTTTGATAGTAAATTGCTTGAACTATTTTTAAGTTGCACCGGCTTTAATGAAGATTGTCATTTAGCCAGTTTGTTTATTTTATTTTTATTTTTATTTTTTCCTTTTTGTCTTTTTTCGTGTCCGGCAACGGATCGCAACCCTCAGTGTCACGCCCGTACCAGACCGGACCAGCAACGGGATCGCAACCCTCGGTATTGCGCCCGCACCTCGCTCAGCCAGTGAGCGGGAACCAGTCTGTATGTAGGATCCAAACCCTCAGTGGGAGCGCCGCCACGCTCCCAAGTGGCGCACTGTAGCAGTGCACCACCGGGCCGGCCCCAGTTTGTTTATTTTTTCACTACAACTGACTATCCACCTGTGTTCTTTTCTGTAGCTTTCTTGCCTGGACAATAAAAACTGAGGGAAAACCTGATTCCGGGATATTCCTAGGGCTCCTTCTCTCTTGAAGGAATTCCTCCTGGGATTAACCCCTTCGGGCCCCTCATTGCTCTGGAGAAATGGGCTTTGAGTAATCCTTTGCATGTCTGTCACCCTGGGAGAGATGAGAGTGGCCTGGACCCCCCTCCCACAACCAGGCACACTGTGCCACTGTCTCAGGATCCACCTGGTGACCCAAGGCATGGATCTGGGAATCAGACCCCCCCTCCCACAACCAGGCACACCACTCCAGCACCTCATGGCCTGCCCAGGGACCCAAGGCATGGAGAAGGGGACCAGACCTCACTACCACAACCAGGCACACCAGGCCAGCACCTCAGGGTCAGCCCAGGGACCTGAGGCATGGAGAAAGGGACCTGATCCCCCCTCCCACAACTAGGCACTGTGCCAGCACCTCCAGGCCCACCCAGGGACCCTAGGCATGGATCCAGAGACCAGATCCCCCCACAACCAGGCACACCGTACCAGCACCTCAGGGCCTACCCGGCATCCCAAGGCATGGATATGGGGACCGGACACTCCCCACAACCAGGCATACTGCCAGCACAAAGGAGAATGCCAAAAACATCATCTGCATGTGGGTGGACCAGCACAGCCACCACTATAACCATGGCTGCTGCAAAAGCGGCTAGATGCCATAACCACCATGCAGATGGTCCTCCAGCCACTGGAGTGCATTGACACAAGGAGAGTCAGCAGCAGAAATAAAGAAAAGAAGAGGACCTCTCTCTCTGCAAAGCCCATTTCAGAGTGATAGAAGAAGCATCTGCTCTATGATAATATTGGGGGACCTGATCACACTTCTCAGCACTGGACAGATCATCTAGGCAACAAATCAACAGAGTAACCAGTATTTTTTCAGGAGAGAAGAAATCTAGGGTAATTAGAGGGAAAGGGGGATGGGGAGAGATTGGAGAAGGGGTATAAAGAATAATTACGATTTGTAACAATATATATACTAGTAATGTTGATTCAATCAACATCTCAATGTCAAACCCCCAAAATTTGTATAATCAATTTTGATTCAATAAAAATGTTTTAAAAATTAAAAAATAAAACATGTTAAAAGAAAAAAATAATAAAATAAATAAATTAATTTCTTTATTTATTTCTTCTTTGACCCATTGATCATTCAGGAGCATGTACAAATTTCCATGAATTTGTTTAGTTTCTAAAGTTGTGTTTGTTGTTAATTTCTAATTTTATTCCACTGTTGTCTTAAAATATACTCAATATGATTTCAATCTTTTTAAATTTGTCAAGACTTGATTTGTGGCTTAACATGTGATCTATCCTGGAGAATGATCCTTGTACTGATGAGAAGAATGTATATTCTGCAGTTGTTGAACAAAATGCTCTGTAGATGTCTGTTAATTCCATCTGATGTAAAGTGCTGTTTAAATCTAATATTTCTCTGCTAATTTTTTGTCTAGATGATCTGTTTGGTGCCAACAGAGGCACGTTAAAGTCCCCAGCTATTACTCTGTTGGGGTCTATCTCCCCCTTTAGATCCAATAACAATTGCTTTACATATCTGGGTGCTCTGGTGTTGGGTGCATACATATTTATAAATGTTGTATATTCTTGCCACACTGATCCTTTTATCAAAGAAAGTCTATTATATAACATCTTTTTTTGTTTGTTTTATAGTTCTTGGTTTTAAGTCTATTTTATGTGATGTAAGTATGGTAACTCCTGCTCATTTTTGGTCTCCATTTACACGTAATATCTTTTTCCATCCCTTCATTCTTAGTCTATATATGTCCTTATTGGTGAAGTAAGTTTCTTGCAGGCAGCATATAGTTGGTTCTAGTTTTTAAATCCATTCAGCCAGTCTATGTCTTTTAAGTGGGGAATTTAATCCATTTATATTCAGGGTTGTTATCAAAAGGTATTGCCTTGTTCCTGTCATTTTATTAAACATTTTATGGTTGTTTTATATTTCTTTTGTTCCTTTCTTTCCCTTTTATTACTTGTCTTTTATAGGTTTTTTTTTTTTTTTTGTAGTGATAATATACATTTTCTTTTCTTTCTCATTTGAATGTCTGTTCTAACAGTTTTTATTCTTTCTTGTGTTCTTATGGTGGTATATATCACTCTTTTGATTCCAGATATAGGACTCCCTTGAGGATTTGTTCAAGAGTCAGTCTTGTGATGGTGAATTCCCATAGTTTTTGTTTGTCTGGGAAAGATACTCTTTCTCTTTTGTTTCTGAAGGAAAGCTTTGGTGGGTATAGTATTCTTGGCTGGCCATTATTTTCTTTTAGCACTTTGAATATATCATCCCACTCTCTCCTGACCTTTAGGGTTTCTGTTTATAAGTCTGCTGTTAAATTATTGGGGACTCCCTTATAGGTGATTTGATGCTTTTTTCTTGCTGTCTTTAGAATTCTTTCTTTGTCTTTGACTTTTGATACTTGAATTATAACGTGTCTCAGGGGGGGTCCTTTTTGGGTTGAATCCATTTGGGGATCTTTTTGCTTCTTGGATTTGGAAGAATGTATCTCTCCCAACACTCAGGGATTTTTTGGCCATTATTTAATTAAATAGGCCTTCAATGCCTTTTTCTCTCTCTTCCAGTGTGCCCAAAATATGGATAAGTTTGTATGCTTAAGGTTGTCAGATAGATCTCTTAGGCTTTCTTCATTTTTTTAAATTCTTTTTTTTTTTTCTTTTGGTCCAACTGTGTTAATTCAAAAAGACTGTCTTCTAGTACAGAAATTCTTTCTTCTGCTTGTTCTAGCCTGATGCTTATGTTCTCATATGTATTTTTAATTGCATTGAATGAATTCTTCAGTTCCAGGATTTCTGCTTCTTTTTTATTGTTTCTACCTCTTTGTTGAATTTTTCATTCATGTCCTGTCACTATCCTTTTAGTGAGGGAGACACAAGGGTTACTCAGAGCCCAACTATGTGAAAGCAGTGAGAGGTCCAGAGGGACTACACCAAGCTAACTCCCATGAGGAAGGAGAGAGTAGGGCTTGTTTCATCTTTTATTGTTATGTCAAGACCTTGGCTACGTAACAAACTAAGTATGGTATCAAAAGAAGTACAGAAAGTAGTGTGTGAACAGGACAAAAAATGATCTCAGTGTTCCTTACTAAACAATCAGAACATTTTTGCTGTTTTCAGTGTGTGCTGTGTTCGGCACATACAGTTTCAATCCTGTGCACTTAAGGCTTTTGCCCTTTGTGCACTCCCTATTCTAATCAGGTCCCTGTGTTCCCACAATGTCCTGGATTTTTTTTTTTACCTCATTGTGATTTCTATCTATGTTTCCTTGCATCATATTGAGTTTTCTTAATAATGCCATTTGAGATTCCTCTCCAGTAGAGTCATTGGTTTCCTGTTGTTTGGGGCCTGGTATTAGATAACTGTAGTCTTCCTTTGGGGGAGTCATGTTTCCCTGTTTTTTCATGCTTCCTGTATCTCTGCGTTGATGTCTGGGGATCTGGTAATATATTCACTTCTTTTAATTTTTTGAGTGGTTTTTGAGGGGAGAGACTCTTACCTATATTGATAGTCAGATTAGGCACCATAGGTTTACTTCTGGGTGAACATGGTAGTAAGTGCTGGCTTGCTCCCTATACCTTCTCTGCTGGTATAGGTGGGCCCACTGTGTCAGGCAGGACTCTGGGCTCCCAGAGAAGGTGAGCATGGATCTAGGTAGCTTGCACCCGCCCCCAACACTCTCTGCTGATGTTGGTGGGTTCATTGTAACAGGTGGACCTCTGAGCTCCTGGAGAAGGAGGACATGGATCCACGCAGCTGGTGCACTCACCCCATTCTCTGTTGATGCAAGTTGTTCCCCTATGTCTGGCAGGGTTCTGAGCTCCCAGGGGAAGGAGTGCATGTATCCAGGCAGCAGTGTGCTCCCCCAATGCTCTCCACTGAGGTATGCTGGGCTGCTGGATTGGTGGGACTCTGAGCTCCCCTATGCCAAATGGTGGTATCCAGTGGCAGCCTGGGACCACGGGGGAAGGGAGTGACTCCATGTGTAGTTCCCTTCTGAAAAAGTAAGTCATGTGGACTTTTAGCTGCTCACATGCTGGGCTCACTGTTCACAAGGACCGCATGGTTATTTTGCAGACTGATTTGCAGATGTCTGAGGTGAGAGAGCCAGCGGCTGGCCCCTTGCCAATCTTGTCCCAGCAGTGCAGGGTTTCTCCAGTCTCTACACCACTCCTGGTCAGGTGCTTCCCTGTCTTTCTATGTTGCTGTGTCAAGTTTCCAGATCTTGGGGAGTTCTCCTCACTGATTAGCTGAATTCCACTGTTTTCTCCTAGACACTCTACAGGTGACTATTTGTTGCTTTGGACTTTTTTCTGATTACAGATAAGGGCTGGCTGCCTCTATCCAGCCATCTTTCTGGGGAAATAGATTTTTAAAATGAAAACACAAATAGGCTGTAAGAAAAAGGATGGAGAAAAATGCACCATGTTATCTAATCAAAAGAGAACTGGAGCTATATTAATATCAGACAAAGTAGACTTAGTAAAGAATATACCAAGAATAAAGAAGGCCATTTCATCATGATAAAGGGATAACTTCATTAAAAGCACATAATAATCCTGAATGTTTATGCATCTAATAACAATGCTTCTGAGACACGGAGTAAAAACTGATGGAAATGCAAGGAGAAATAGACAAACCCACAAATACAGCCAGAGATTTAAATACCCCCACAAAAGATGTGAAAGACCTGTACATTGAAGACTATAAAACTTTACTGAAAAAAATTAAAGATGACCTGAGTAAATTGAGAGATACACCTTGTTCAGGAGTTGTAAGACTCAATATTGCTAGGATGTCAATTCTAAAATGATTTATAAATTCAACACAATCCCAGCTGCTTTTTTCTAGGAATTAACAAACTGATTCTAAAATTCATATAGAAATGCAGATGACCTAGAATAGCCAAAAACAACTTTCCCTTTTTTTTTTTTTTTTTTTTTTTTTTTTTTTTTTTTA
>NW_007733215.1:108752-115317 GCF_000696425.1 Galeopterus variegatus
TTTTTTTTTTTTTTTTTTTGTCTTTTTTTTTTTTCATGTCCGGCAACGGATCACAACCCTCAGTGTCGCGCCCGTACCGGACCGGGGACCGGCAACGGGATCGCAACCCTCGGTGTTGCTCCCGCACCTCGCTCAGCCAGTGAGCGGGAACCGGTCTGTATGTGGGATCCGAACCCTCGGCGGGAGCGCCACCACACTCCCAAGTGGCGCACTGTAGCAGTGCGCCACCGGGCCGGCCCCAAAAACAACTTTGAAAAGGAACAAAGTTGGAGAATCAATGCTACCTGATTTCAAGACTTATTATAAAACTACAGTAATGAAGACAGTGTGATATTGCTCCACAGTCTTAGAAAGTTAAATACATACGTACCATATGATCCAGCAATTCATCCTGGAGACATTTACCCAAGAAATTCCTGAGGTCACATATGGGAAGCGAGCTCAGAACTAGCTCTTGACTCTTTACATAGCTGCCATGTGTGGCCCTTTAGACAATGGTAGTATATCTTTTCTAACTTTTCAAATTTTCTAAGTTTCTGTTGATTTTCATTTGTACTCAGAGACATGAAAATAGCTAAGGATATCTCCAGTCTGTATACAACCGCACATACTTGTGGGGTTTTGATACACTAATACTGTATCCTGTTAAGCTTTAAAAGGAACATCTCAGAATTGTATTTTCCTTTTTAGTTTGACCAGTTTGATTCTAAGAATTTATTCCCAGAAGATTCATTAAGTAAATTATCATTGTACCTAAATACAACCAAAACACAAACTATTTGTTTTCAGAAAAATAGATTGTCATAAATAAGGCTGGTTGGAAATAAAGTAGTTCAAGCAGTCCCCTCTGCCCAGAAGCAGGCAAGAAGCAGAGCCCTCCTGGGGTCCTAGACAGGAGCCAAGGGCAGCATCCCCAGCCTGGAAGCAGGCAAGGAACACACCAAAAACACCACTTCCATGCAGGTGGCCTACCACAGCTACCATCACCACCATGGCTACTACAAAAGTGGCTCTACACCACAGCAGTAGCCACAGCCACTGTGCAGGTGGCCTGCTAGACACTCGACTGCATTGACACAAGGAGAGTCAGCAGTGGAGAACAGAAAAAGAGTATGTCTCTCTCCTTAAAGCCCACTCCAGAGTAACAGAAGAAGCAACTGCTCTACCAGAAGACCAGACATCAATGCAGAAATACCAGAAATATGAAAACCCAAGAAAATATGACACCACTGAAATAATACATTAATTCTCAAGTACCAGACGGGGGTAGAGCAGGAAACTTAAAATGATTGAAAAGGAATTCCTAGCAATAATCTTAAGGAAGCTCACTGAGATATGAGAAGACTCAGATGACATAATGAAATGAGAAAAAAAAAATCCAGGATATGCAGGAGGAAATTTACAAAGAGATTAATACCTTAAAAAAGAACGTAGCAGAGCTTATGGAACTGAAAAATTCACTCAACAAAATAAAAAGTACAACTGAGGCTTAAGTAGCAGATCAGAGCAAGCTGAAGAATTTCTGATCTTGAAGATAGTCTTTTTGAAATAACTCAGGAGGACAAAAAAAGGAAAAAAAGAATTTTAAAAAATGAAGAAAATCTAAGAGAGCTAGCAGACAACCTTAAGTATACAAACATTAAAATCATGGGTATTCCAGAAGGGGAGGAGAAAGGAAAAGGCATGAAAAACCTACTCATCAAAATAATAATGGAAAACTTCCCAGGTATAGGGCAAAACACAAACCTTCAGATCCAGGAGGCTCAAAGATCCCCAAACAGATTCAACTCAAGAAGATCCTCTTCTAGACACATTATAGTCAAACTGGCAAAACTCAAAGACAAAGAGAGAATCTTAAAAGAAGCAAGAGAAAAGTGTCAAGTCACATATAAGGGAGCTCCTATCATACTAACAGTAGACTTCTCAACAGGAACTCTACAGGCCAGAAGAGAATGGGATGATATATTCAAAATACTAGGAGAAAAAAATTGCCAGCCAAGAAGACAATGCCCAGCAAGGCTATCCTTCAGAAATGGGGGGGAAATAGTATATTTGCCAGGCAAACAAAAACTATGGGAGTTAACCACCACACAACGAGTCCTACAAGAAGTCCTGCATCTGGATTCTGAAAAATGATAATCACTACCACAAATATACAAGAAAGAACAAAACGCACAGGTAGAAAAAAAAATGCAAATGAGAAAGAGAAAGAAACTAAATCTTACCACCACAAAAAACCACAATGACTATGTAATAATGCCCTTCCTTCTGATTTTAGTTATTTTGGTCTTTTCTCTTTTTTTCTTGGTCAGTCTAGATAAATGTTTGCAAATTTTGTTAATCTTTTTAAAGAATCAACTTTTGATTTTGCTGATTTTCTCTACTGTTTTTTAATTCCCTATTTCATATATTTCTGTTGTAATCTTTGTTATTTCCTACTTATATTTGCTTTTGGTTTAGTTTGTTCTTTTTCTATCTTCTTAAGGTGGAAGTTTACATCACTGATTTGAGATTTTTCTTATTTTTAATACACGTATGTACAAGTTTAAAGTTTCCTCTAAGCACTGCATGAGCCCTGCATCCTAAAAATTTTGATACATTGTGCTTTTTTTATCTCAAAGTACACTGTAATTTCCCTGTGATTTTTCTTTTCACCCATTGTTTATTTAGGAGAGTATTGTTTTATTTCCAAACATTTGTGAATTTTCTAAATTTCCTTCTGTTATTGTGGTCAGAGAACATATTTGCTATGATCTTAGTCTTTTTAAATGTATTAAGACTTGTTTTGTGGCCAAAATTTTTTACATAAAAATAAAAGAAATATAGGAGTTCAAATATGACTCGACTTGGAAGCAGTAATCAGTCTCATCCCTCAGCATTTAATCATCTGGCTTTTTTTCTGACCCTGACCCTTGAGAGTTTTCTTGGTCTTCCTACAAGTTCTCCTTTATTTTTGTCAAAGACAAGAATCATCATATTTCAGGGTTGGAACTATCATCTACTCCAATTTCCATTTGATGTTTGAATTTCCTTCACAATATCCCTGCAAAAATAATCTTCTATCCTCTATCTGAATAACTCTAGTGTTTGAGAACTTACTATTTCTTATGGCAGTATATTTCATCTATGGATAGCTCTGGATACTTAAAATATTTTTCTTAAATTGAGCTGAAAAATGTCTCTCTATAGTTCTTTTCCATTGGTCTTACAGCTATCCAAGGAGCACTGAAGACCAAGTCAATTCTCTCTTCCCCATGACAGCCCTTCAAATGATAACACAGCTCTGTTACACCCATCCATCCCACTTTTGTCTGCTCTTTCTCCTGCTGAACATTCCCAGGTCCTTCTCTAAGCATCTTTGATCATCAGATAAATAACACTTACTAGCATCACTCTTCCCACCAGGAAGATATTGATTCTATTATAGCTAGAAACGCATGAGCATGAAACACATGAGCATTACCAAAATTTTCATCCAATCCACACATTTTTTTCTAAGCTCCTAGCTCACACTTTATTTGTAGGATAAAACTCTTTCCAGAGCTATCTAAATCTCCAACTTCTCTGAAAAGACCCAAATATCACCAGCAAGCTTCATATAACGCAGACTGGAACTCACAGGCAGAAAAGGGAGAAGCTGCATGGGTCTCAGATTCTCTCGGCATCCAGCAAAAAGCTTCCTTTTGCAGCCCCCAACCCCCACTAATTTAATACTGAGCTCCTCCTGTGAATATGCATCATTCAGTTTGGAGTGTTTCTTCTACCTTTTTATATGCACTTACACACACTTCTACATGCATTTATTTATATATATTTATATTTAAATAAATATATTTATATTTGATATTGTGTGGGGCCATATTTTTTGTATCATTGTTCTATTTGCTTTCTGTAATGTCTCACTAAAACTTAAGAGACATGCCTACGTGAGCAGATTTAAATAACCTCACTAATACCAATTCTGAGTAGCTACCTTCTTTTCACCCTGTCTTCCAGGTGAGATGCTGAAGTAGGAATTTGGGGCTCATGGGAATTATGAAGCTATTTGTAAAGAAGCTATTGTAATGGTTTCTGCTATGTTGGGGGCATGGGCTCCACTCTCAGTAGCTCCATGGGTGCCCAGGGTTTGGAAAGCAAACATACCAGCCCAAGACACATTTTTATTCTGACAAACAGCACTTATAGGCTTACATAACTGTTATGTCCAGTTTCATGAGCTTATGCTTCAAACTATGTGATTCATGCTAATCCTTAGACCCAGTTTCAGTTGTATGTACCATAGGGCTATGCTTCAGGAAAAAGGCCCTGGGGGCCTGAGGAGGAAGAGAGAGAGAGTCAGAGTCTTGTTTACCCAACAGGCAGGCATCATAATCATGCCACCAAGTCATAAGGTCAGGCAGCACGAGGGGCATACATCATGTGATGAAAGAGCTATATTTGGACGGGCTCAAACAGATCTAGAAGATGTACATAAGAGTCATCAAAAGAAGGCCTATACTTTCATGGTACCTGTTGCACTGATATCTCTCCCTCATCCCAGACCTATGGCTTTATGGTGAGGGCTCCTATGACCAACTGACAGAAGAGGAAAGGACTTAGTCCTGGTTCTCTGTACGGTAAATGAGATATGTTGGCACTGTCTGGAAGATATCTGCGGCCACATTATATCTCCACACATAGTGGCCCTGAAAAGCAGTGGTAAGGGGAAGTCTCTCCAGTGGGCAAAGCTTCAAGCAATATACTTAGTAACCCACTTCACTTGGAGGGAAAAGTGGTCTGAGGTGCGGATATTTGTTCACTCTTTGGCAGGGGCAAATGGCTAGGCTTATTAGTCAAAAGCTTAGAAGAAAAAGACTATGCAATCAGTTACAAAGAGCTCTAGGGAGGAGGCATGTGAATGGACCTATGGGAGTAGATACTAATGATACATATTTATCATTGTATCTCATGTTTATCAGAAAATAGTCACATAGAAGAAGCATTCAACAACCAATGGATGAAGTAATCTGTCCTGTGGCTCTGAGGCAGTCCCTCTCCTCAGCTACTTAAGTACATGTACAAGGAGCCTGTGAACCAAGTGGCCATGGTGGTAAGGAGATCCAGCAACACAGAATCTTTATTGCCAGGGTTGACCTAGCTACAGCTGCTGATGAATCCTTAACCTGCCAGCATCACAGACCAATGCCAAGCCTTCACTTTGGCACCATTCCTTGGGGACACTAGCCAACGGGTGGGACATCAATTATATCAAAACACTTTGGCTTTAGATGGGACAGTGATTTATCTTTACCTAAATTAATACGTATTCCATACATCTTCCAAATACATGCATATTCCAAAAATGGATTTTCCTTCCCTGCCTACAGTATTTCTGCAACCACCATCATCTGAGGGCTTACAGAATGCCTTATTTACCAACGTAGTATCCCAGACAACATTATCTTGCACCAAGGAACCCATTTTACAGCAAGGAGGTACAACAATGGGCTCATCCACAGGATTTGTAGGTTTTGCCATACACTCCATCACTCTAATAAGAATGTTAAAAATAAAAACATGACATCAGAGATGAAGAATTCAATTTCATCCTATTTAATAGGTTCATCAGTGTATTAGTCCGTTTTTGTTGCTTATAACAAAATACCTGCAACTGGGTGATTAATAAAGAAAATTAAATTTATTGCTTACAGTTTCTGAGGCTGGGAAGTCCAAAGTCCATCTGGTGGTAGCAACAGTGAATCAGGGGTCTCACACTGCAAGATGGTGGAAGCAGAGAGAGTAGAGAGACAGACTCTCCTCTTCTTTTAAAGCCTTCAGAACCACACCCCTGACCACCATTTTAATCCATTCACTACGGCATGGTCCTACAATCTAATCACCTCTTCAAGGCTCCACCTTTCAATTACGATAATAGGATCTCCCATCCTATTAACAGTCACAGTTGCTAATACATAAAAGTTTCTAATACATAAAACTCGGGGGACACAAGTTATGTTTCTAATACATAAAACTTGGTGGACACAATTCAAGCTTCAGGGAGTTTTCAGGGGACATAATTCAATCCACTACAATCAGTAAACTCAACACAGCTGAAAAAACAATCAGTGAACTCGCAGATAGGTTAATGGAAATTACCCAAACTGAAATAGAAAGAGAAAAAAATTCTAAAAATAAAAAGAATACCATACCAGCCAGGCACCAAAAAATAAAAAATAAAAAAGAATGAACAAGTAGTGGGACAATATAATCAATCTTATATATGTGTAACTGTAATCCCAGAATGAGAAGAATAAGAGAACAGAGCAGGAGAAATATTTGAAGGAATAATGGCCAACAACAATTTTTCAAAATTAATGAAGATATCAAGCCAAGAATACAAGAAGCTTAGAGAATCTCAAGTGGGATAAATACAAATAAAAAAACACACATGCACTGGAGCGGCCGTGACAGGAGAAAGCGCGATCCTGTGAGCCATGCGCTGTGATACCAGAGTATTGATTGCATTTTCAAAGAGCAACAAAAGGCGAATAATTCTTTCAACAACGATCCTACATCGACAAACAAG
>NW_007733216.1:0-19125 GCF_000696425.1 Galeopterus variegatus
TACTTTTGTGTCCCTTGTCCCCACTCAATTATCCCCCAACCTCCTTCCCCCACCATCTCCCCCCCCCACTCCACTTTGTAACCCTAGGAATGTTCCCTCCCTCTGTAAGACCACGGCACTACTGTGGTCTTTCTTTCTTTCCTTCCTTTATCTCTTAGCTCCCACATATGAGTGAGCACATGTGGTATTTATCTCTCTGTGCTTTGCTTATTTCACTAAACATAAGTTTCTCCAGGTTCATCCATGTTGTTGCAAATGGGAGTATTTAATTATTTTTTATAGCAGAGTAGTATTCCACAGTGTATATATAACCCAGTTTCCTTATGCAGTCACTATCGATGGACATTTAGGTTGGTTCCATATCTTGGCTATTGTAAACAGAGCTGCAATGAACATGGGAGTACAGGTATCTCTTCAACATGATAATTTCCATTCCACAGGATATATACTCAGAAGAGGGATTGCTGAAATCACTCCTCAGGCTTATAGCCATCTGATATTAGAGAAAGGCAACAAAAATCTACATTGGGGAAAAGATTGCCTCTTCAAGAAGTGGTGCTGGGAAAACTGAATAACCATATGCAGAAGAATAAAACTGGATATGCACCTCTCACTATATACTAAAATCAACTCAAAATGGATTAAAGACCTAGGTGTAAGAACTGAAACTGTAAAGTTACTAAGGGAAAACATGGGTGAAACACTTCAGCAGTTAGGTCAAGGCACAGGCTTTATGTGTGGAGTATACTATAAAGCAAATATATTTCACAGGTCCTAGTTTCTTGTAGTTTCAGGTTTAGCCTAACTCCTTAAAAGTACATATAAAATGTAAACCTTGCAAAAGACAGGAAATTTTCCCCAGGCTATAGTCTCTGTTGTAAGATAAAGAATTGTAACACAGCAATGTTGCTGGCTAAAGGACAGACAAGTTACTGATTGATATGTAAAGATCTTGGGAAGCTGCTGTAGAGAGAGAATGTTTGCTAAGACCAAGCTTTTGTTGGTGGATTGACTTAACCTCTTGCAAAGTGCATTATGGAATATCACCTTGCTTGTTTTACTGAATGTTACCAGCCTATATTGTTAAACTATAACCCCACCTATGTTCTCTTCCTGGAACTTCCCATTCTGGAGAATAAATGTGGGAAGAGAACCCCAATTCGTGGTTAATTTCCCAAGGAAGGAATGCCTTGCTCTTGAGGGCTCTGGGAGATTAACCCTTTCAGGGCTTTTCACTGCTTGGAAGAGATGGGCTTTGAGTAAACTTTTGCAGCTCCATCACCCAGGGGAAGAGGTGTGACAAATCTGTGGGAGGCAAAGCAACATTTATGAACATGAGCCCAAAAGCACAAGCAGAAAAAGAAAAAAATAAACAAATGGGGTATATTAAACTAAAAAGTTTCTGCACAGCAAAGGAAGCTATCAACAGAGTGAAAAGGCAACCTACAGAGTGGGAGAAAATTTTTGCTAACTATGCATCTGACAGGGGATTAATATCCAGAATATACATAGAACTCAAGCAATTATACAATAAAAAACAAATGACCCAATGAAAAATGGGCAAAGGAGCTGAATAGACATTTTTCAAAGGAAGATGTACAAAAGGCTAACAGATACATGAAAAAATGCTCAACATCACTAGTTATCAGGGAAATGCAAATAGTTTTACATTGAAAGAGAAGTGACAATGATAGTTTTCTCATCCAATTTCTCCTATTATGACATATTTGATAATTTGACATATTAGTACATTTGTCACAATTAATGAACTAATATTGATGTATTATTGTTAACTAAAGTCTATACTTTATTCAGATTGCCTTAATAGTTTATCTAGTTTTTTCTTCTTTCCAAGATCCCTTCCAGGATATCAAATTACATTTAGTCATAGCTCCTTAGAGTACTCTTGGTTGTGCCAGTTTCTCAGAAATTTCTTGTATTTTATAACCTTGACAGTTATGAGGAGTATTGGACAGGTATTTTATAAAATTTCTCTCAATTGGGGTTTATTTAATTTAATCTCATGATTAAATTGGGATAATAAGCTTTATAGCAGTATACCAAAGAGATAAAGTATCATTCTCATCACATTTCAAGGAGACTTCAAAAATTTCTTGGAAAAATTGAATTAAAAGACAAAAATTTAAAAATAAAATTTTATTTCTCAATTTAAGCTCCATCAAGTTCAAGATACTTTTGTAAGTGTTGATACCAGACATTTAGTTCATCCCTAAATAATTGAGGGTCCTGGGAATTTAATCATATCAATACAGTTGTTTTTATATTACAAACTGAAGAAAACTGGGTGCCTTTAAAGAATTTTTTAAGATTAATAAAGTCAGAAGGAGCCAAATCAGGACTGTAAGGTGGATGCCTAATAATTTCCCATTGAAACTCTCACAAAATTGCCTTTGCTTGATGAGACAAATGAGCAAGAACATTGTCCCGGTGAAGATCTATCTGGTGAAATTTTCCCAGGCATTTTTTGCTAAAGCTTTGACTTACTTTTTCAAAATAAGCAGATGTTATCATTCTATGGTAGATCACATTGATTTTCAAATGTCGAATCACCTTTGCATACCTAGATAAATCCCTATTGACTGTATTATATAATTTTCTTGATATATGTTGTGCTTGATTTGCTTATATTTTGCTGAAAATTTTTGTGGTATACTTATGAGTAATATGATCAGTAGGTTTGTTTCCTATTTCTGATTTGAATATTAAGGTAATGTTGGTCTCATAGGATGAGTTAGGACATGTTCCCCCAGCTTTTATTTTCTGGAAGAATGGATAAATTTCTGGACAAATACAAACTACCAACACTGAACCAAGAAGATATAAAGAACCTGAACAGACTAATAACAAGCAATGAGATTGAAGCAGTAATCAGCAGTCTTCCAACAAAGAAAAGCCCAAGACCAGATGGCTTTACAGCTGAATTCCATCAGACCTTTAAGGAAGAATTGACACCAATTCTTTTCAAACTTTTCCAAAAAATTGAAACAGAAGCCATTCTCCCAATCTCATTCTATGAGGCCAGCATCACCCTGATACCAAAACCAAATAAAGACACAACAAACAAAGAAAACTACAGGCCAATATCCTTGATGAACATAGATGCAAAAATCCTCAACAAAATACTAGCAATCAGATTACAGCAACACATCAAGAAAATTGGTATTATTTTTTCATATATGTTTCTTTCATATATATTTCTTTCAATTATGTTTCATATATGTTTTGTAGAATTCACTGAACTTGGAACTTTCTATTTGGGGGGGATTTTTATTTTATGATTCAATTTTTCTAACAAATATTGAGTTAGAAACGTATTCTTGTGTGAGTTTTGGAAGTTTTTGTCTTTAAAGAAATTGGTCCATTTCACCTAAGTTATTAAGTTTGAGGCAAAGAGTTTTTTTATATATTTCTTAATTATCCTTTTAATATCCCTGGAATCAGTAATGATGACTCCTAATTAATTAATAATACTGATAATTTGTGCTTTCTCTCTTTTTTTTCTTTGTTATCCTGGCTAGCACTTTATAGATGTATTGATCTCTACAAGGAATTGACTTTTGGTTTAGCTGATTATATTTTTTCTGTTATTAATTTTATTGGTTTTTGCTCTAATTTTTATTTGTTTTTCTTTTTCTATTTTTAGGCTTGATTTTCTCCTTCTTCTCTTGTTTGTTATTGTGAAAGTTTAGGTTTTTATTTGAGGTCTTTCTTCTTTTCTAATATATACACTTCATGCTGTAAATATCCCTCTAAGTACTTCTTTCACTGAATCCCGAATATCTTAACAAGTTGTGTTTTTATCTGCATTTAATTAAAATCATTTAAAAATCTGTCTTGAGACTCCTTATCTCACCGATGAGTTTTTTAGGAGTATGTTGTTTAATTTCCAAATATTTTGGAATTCTCAGGCTATCTTTCTGCTGTGGATTTCTAATTTAATTTCAATGAGATTTGGGAACATACTTTATATGATTTTTATTTTTGAATTATGAGTTGTGTTTTGTGGCTCAACATGGTCTATTTTGATTGTTTTATGCGTGTTTGAGAATACGTATGCTACAAGTTTTGTTCGGGGTATTTTATAAATTTCAATTAAATCAAGTTGATCGACAGACTTGTTCAGGTCATGTTTATTCTTAATACTTTTCTGCCTGATTGAACTATCAATTACTCATAGAAGGGTGTTGAAATCTCTAAACTATAATAGTGTACTTCTGCATTTCTCCTTTTAGCTTTATTAGTTTTTGTCTCACATTTCTTGATGCTGTTTTGTTATGTGCATGTGTTTAGGATTGCTATGTCTTCTTAGAGACTTGAACTGCCATCATTATATAATGACCTTCATTATCCCAGATAATCTCCTTTGTTCTGAAGTCAGTGTTTCTAAAATTAATATACTATTACCTTTACTTTGATTAGACTTAGCATGAAATACCTTTCTCCATTTCTTTACTTTTAACATCTCTGAATCTTCACATTTGAAAAGAGGTTCATATAAAAAACATGTAGGTGCGTCATTCATTTTTTTTTTGTTCTCTCTGACAATCTCTTTGTTTTTATTTGTATATTTGGAGCATTCGCATTTAAAGTGATGATTATGCTATGGTTACTTTCATATCTTCCTTTTTCTGTCTTCTCTAGATTTATTAAACAGATTGCATGATTCCATTTTATCTCTTCTCATAGTTTATCAATTATATTCTTTTTTTTAGTTGTTGCTCTAGAGATTACAATACACATTTTAAACAAATCTAAGTCCAACTTCATATAGGACTATGCCATTATACATGAAGTGCTGTTACTTTATAATGGTATTTACAATTTCTCTTGTCACATTCTTGTAGTATTACTGTGATTGATTTCACTTATCATGTGATAAAATTACCCAGTACATTGTTAAAAATATTGATTTAGGGTTATCTTTGAAATAAATTAAACCTAAAAAAGTATAAGTTTTCCTTTTACATTTATTTCTTCCTTCTCTAATACTCTTCCTTCCTTTACATAGAGCTGAGTTTCTGACCTATACCATTGTTCTGCTAACAGAACTATTAAAAATATTTATCGCAGAGTACTTCTGTTGCCAGAGGGGAGGGTCTGGGGAGGTTGGGTCACTGACCTTTTGAATCTGTCCGGTACTAGTTTCTTGACTCTGCCACAGGAAAGAATTCAAGGGCAGAACCACAGTAGAAAGTGAAAATAGGTTTAATGCAGACAGTAAGAAATACACACTTCACAGGCAAAGTGTGGGCTGGCTTGACAGTGAGCAGCAGCCGAGCTTTGTCCTGGCTTCCAACTTTTATAGCTATCTATCTATATATATTTACACTATCTATGAATATTTAGATAAGGGGGTAGTTCCCAGTTATGTAACTCTTAAATAACTCCTAGTGTATGCATTCCCAATTTGTTCCTTTTGGAGCATGCTCCATAGCCAAATTCTGGCACATACACAAAATATACTTAAAATATTACTCAATGTTCTCTAGTGCCTCTGGTGGAAGGTCATTCAAGGATAAACTCCTAATTTGTTCCTTTTGGAGCATGCTCCATAGCCAAATTCTGGCACATACACTAAATATATTTAAAATATTACTCAATGTTCTCTAGTGCCTCTGGTGGAAGGTCATTCAAGGATAAACTCCTTTTACTCATGCTAGACCACTGATTTTGATCAAATTTGCCTCTTGTGGCCTCAATCTCTCTGTGTTTGTGCTGAAAATAGGTGCAACAAGCAACAGTAACTCAGGATCAGGGGGAGGAACCTGAGATCTTGGGAAGTGGTTCAAGACTCAGGAGAGTGGCCTGGGATCCAGGCTCAGAGAAACTGAGCACCTCCTATCTCAGGTCTGCTGGTGATTCATGTCCTCACTTTCTATTGATTGCGAAAGTCTTTAGTTTCCCTTTACTTTTGAAGTATAATTTTTGTAAATAAGGAATTAGAGGGTTTTGGTATTTTTATTTTATTTTACTCCTCTCTTCTTGATTGCATGGTTTCTGATGAGAAACACTGTAATTTTTACTGTTTCTTTATAGGCAAATTGTGCTCCCTTCTGGCTTCCTTATCATATGTAGGTATGGTTTATTGTTAGTTTTCTGTCTTTTTTCCTGCTTGGAGTTTCTGAGCTGTCTGGATATGTAGTGTTGTGCCTGTCATCAAGTTTTAAAAGTTACTTAACATTATTACTGTAAATATTTCTTCTGCTTTTTTTTTCTACTTTTGGTATTACAAATAGTCATATGCTATTCATTTTGATATTGTTCCACAGTTGTTGAATATTCTGTTGTTGTTTTTGCTTACTTATTTTTTTGCATTTTAATTTCAGAATTTTCTATAAATCTATCTTCAAGTTTTCTGTTTCTTTTTTTGTCTATATCAAGTCCACTGTTAAACCAATCAGAGATACTTTCATTTCTGTTACTGTGTTCTTAATTTATAACACTTCTGATTCTTTCAAGAGTTTTCATCTCTGCATATATTAACCATCTGGTCTTGCATGCTGTCTACTTTTTCCATTCGAAACTTTAACATATTAATCACAGTTATTTTATTTTCCTGGTGCAATAATTTTAACATCTGTACCATACTTTAGTGGCTCTGATGATTGTTTTGTTTCACTAGAGTGGGGTTTTTCTTGCCTCTGTAGCATGTCTTATAATTTTTGGAAAGCCAGGAAAGCTGTAACAGATAAGAACTTAAGTAAATAGGTCTTTAGAGTGAAGATTTATGTTTTACTGTGTAGAGTTTGGACTCTGATTATTGCTTGCTGTCACTATAGTTACCAGAGGCTTCAAATTCCTTTAGTGTCCTTGTTTTTTGTCTTCCCTCCTGACTTTTGAACTTTCCTATGCACTCGTCTTCAGAAAGAGTCTGTGCTTTTTGCTCTTTTGAAATCACAGAACCCCCACCCCCAAAAGTTCCTACTTTACTGTAATGAACGAAGGGAGAGAAAGTGGCTTTAGCCAAAGTAGGCCTCAGCTAAAGCCGAAAGTAAAGACAAAATATGCCCATCCGAGGGAAACTGGCTTGGAATTCCAAAAACTTAAGATTGCTTAATTGTTAAAATAACAGTAGCTGACTCAGAAGAATACAGGTGTAAAGTACTATGCATTTTAAGATTAGACATTAATTTATGGTCCCAAGATATTCAGTTCTTTGGAAAGAGCTCAATATAACATAACTGATGCTTGAGATGAGCTTGTTTTGTAGAAACTGATTGTTTTGAAGGAAAGACCCCTGGCCACAAGTGAACTGCTGAGCACATAGACTCCGGACTTGGGGGCATCAAGCAACCAGATCACCAAGATGCCAGAAATAATTATGCTGATTTCATGCAAGTCAATCAGAATCCTCTAGGATCCCAAGATCCTCTTTGAGGATTGAGGCCACAAGAGGCAAATGCTTGGAAGTCATTGGGGAGTTTGGGTTTTTACCGCATGAGCTGCTTATTCTGCCTGACTGGTACCACTCAATAAAATGCTTACTGTTTCTGCTGCAAATCTCAGGGTACAGAGTTTGACTTTAGCTGAACTGCACGTCAATGAGTGGACCGCTTTAGGTTCAGGAACACTTTCAGCTTTTATTTACTGTTATTATACTACAACACTCTTGTTGTAAGGTGAGGCATAAGAGTGGGAAATATTCTTTCAATCATATCTTGTTCTCTTGGTGGTCTCTGTCTCTGGTTTGTGAACCTCACAAGTGTTTCAAACAGTATAGCTTTAATCCCCCTGACTACTTTTCCATTTTTTTTTGCTGAAGAGTTCCAAATCAATTCCATTGATGTCCCGCCTGACACTTATTTAATGTGTTATTGTTTTCCTCCTACTGTTAGAAAGAAAGACCGAAAGGGGCTGGGATTATGTTTCAGAATTGTGCTTAGTAAAGGCCTTGTCCCAGTACTGTAGTCTTTTGTTTATGGAGAAGGCTCTGGGCATATTTCAGAATAACTATGCTTGCCTGCACCCCTTACCAGAGTCACAAAGGGATCTTTCTCAGATCCTCATCATGAACACCTGATGGAGTTCCTGGAGGACAAGCCCATGAAAATATGAGAACACTCCTAATAATATAGTTCTCAGTGGTTTATCTTCTCCACTGTACTTCACACTCAATTTGGCAATTTGCCATTTAATGTGTCTACCAGTTTATGGCTCCAGCAGATTCTGCACCAGGTAAGCAAATCTTGGTTGCTGAATCTCTCTGGATGTAGATGATTCTTTGGATTTTTGTTTGCTGTGCAACCTCAGTTCACTGATGAGTCAAACGAAAGCCATTGATTTTCAATCTGTCCTTATTTTTCTTATTGAATGGCACAGAGTGATGACTTTCTGGCTCTTACCCTATCACAGCTGAAACTTTAAATCATTTTTAGAATTTTATTTTTAATTGCCAAATAATAATTGTATACACTAAAAGTAATTTTCTTAAATTGTTGTTTGCTTTCTTTTTTTAATTAAATGGTATAATATATTCTGTATATAGTATGAAACAGAATTCCAATTAACTGTTTTCCAAATTTATTTGACAAAAAAAATTTAGAAAGTGTATTCTGTTATTCCCTATTCCAGACTTTAAGCTAAGTAAATGTAGATAACTTTTTCTTTCTTGTTCCCGATGTTTCGACAGCTTAAAGAATAATTCCTGACTTACATTCTTTAGATAATAACTAAATATTTGTTGAATGAGTAAATGAATGAATATGAAAAAATAACATATTTCTGAGTTTCTAAGCTTTTGTCTAACTGTTACTTTGTTTTATTAATCTTTTTCTATGTCAATACCAATTTTTGCTATAATAGTTTTATATTATATTGATATTTTGTAAGATAGCTCTCTAGCTTTTAAAATATGAGTGAAATTTGGGGAGAAAGTTTTTAGATAATAACTAAATATTTGTTGAATGAGTAAATGAATGAATATGAAAAAATAACCTATTTCTGAGTTTCTAAGCTTTTGTCTAACTGTTACTTTGTTTTATTAATCTTTTTCTATGTCAATACCAATTTTTGCTATAATAGTTTTATATTATTTTGATATTTTGTAAGATAGCTCTCTAGCTTTTAAAATATGAGTGAAATTTGGGGAGAAAGTTTGAGAATTTATCACTTCATTTAAACAGCACCTATAGGGAAAGGCCCACCCACTACCTGAGCCCAGGTGAGCGCCGGACCTGGCCAAGCACTGCTGCCACCACAGGTAGCATCCCATTCTACCTGAGCCTCAGAGGGGCCCACCTACCACCAGTACAGGAGCCCATAAAAAGAGACAAAGAAGACCATTATATAATCATAAAGAGATCTATCCAGTTAGAAGGTATAACAATCATAAATATGTATGCACCCAATATGAGAGCACCAAGATAAGTAAACCAAACATTCCTAGATCTAAAAAAGAGTATATAGACTTTAATATGACAATTGTGGGTGACCTAAGGACCCTCTCTCAGAATCTGACAGATGTTCCAGGCAACAAATCAACAAAGGAACACAGGGCTTAAAATATACCTTAGACCAATTGACCCTAGTAGACATCTATAGAACATTTCATTCAACAACTAGAGAATATACATTCTACTCATGAGCACATGGAACATTTTCCAGGATAGACCAAATGTTAGGTCACAAATCAAGTCTCAGCAAATTTAAAATAATTAATCATTCCAGGTATCTTTTCAGACCACAATAGATTAAAACTAGAAGTCAATAACAAGCAAAATTCTGGAAACTATGCAAGTACAGAGAAACTAAACAACAGATTCCTAAATGACCTGTGGGTCCAAGAAGAAATTAAATAGAAAATTAAAACATTTCTTGAAACTAATGAAAATAAAGGTACATCATACCAAAACCTGTGTGATACTACAAAAGCAGTACCAATATGGAAGTTTATAGGAATAAATGCTTACTTCAAAAAAATGGAAAAACTCCAAATAAATTAGCTAACACTATGCCTCAAAGAACTAGAAAAACAACAATCCAATCCTAAAAATGTTAGATGGAAAGAAATAATTAAGATCAGAGCAGAACTAAATGAAATAGAAACCCCCAAAATGATACAAAAGATCAATGAAGCAAAAAGCCAGTTTTTTGAGAAGATGGGCCGGCCTGGTGGCGCACTGGATAAGTGCGCCGCTTGGGAGGCGCGGCGGCGCTCCTGCCCGAGGGTTCGGATCCCACATACAGACCGGTTCCCGCTCTATAGGAATAAATGCTTACTTCAAAAAAATGGAAAAACTCCAAATAAATTAGCTAACACTATGCCTCAAAGAACTAGAAAAACAACAATCCAATCCTAAAAATGTTAGATGGAAAGAAATAATTAAGATCAGAGCAGAACTAAATGAAATAGAAACCCCCAAAATGATACAAAAGATCAATGAAGCAAAAAGCCAGTTTTTTGAGAAGATAAATAAAATAAACAAACCATTATCTAGGTTAAGGGAAAAAAAAAAGTAAGAGAGAAGACCCAAATTACAAAATAAGAAATGAAAAGAAAGGCATTACAACTGATGCTACAGAAATATGAAGATTCACTAGAAATTATAATAAACAACTGTATACCAACAAATATGAAAACCTACAGGAAATAAACTGCCAAGACTGAAGCAAGAAGAAATAGAGAAAACAAACAGACCAATAACAAGTAATGAGATTGAAGCAGTAATCAGCAATCTTCCAACAAAGAAATGCCCAGGACCAGATCGCTTTACAGCTGAATTCTATCAAACTATTAAATAAGAATTAATACCACTTCTCTTCAAACTTTTCCAAAAAATTGATACAGAAGCCATTCTTCCAAACTCCTCCTATGAAGTCAGCACAACCCTGATATCAAAACCAGATAAAGATATAAAAAAACAAGAAAAAATTATGAACGTTGATGCAAAAATCTTCAGCAAAGTATTAGCAATCAGAATACAGCAAGACATAAAAAAATATCATAAAACCATTATGAAGGGGAATTTATCCCAGGGATGCAAGGATGGTTCAACATACACAAGTCAATAAATGTGATACATTACAATAACAAAATCAAGGACAAAACCAAAATGATTATCTCAATAGATGCAGATAAGCATTTGACAAAATTCAACATCACTTCAAGATAAAGACTGTCAGCAAATTAGGTATCGAATGAAATTATCTCAACAGAAAACCATTTATAACATACCGATCACCAATATCATCCCAAATGGGGAAAAGCTGAAAGAATTTCCATAGGAACAGGAACAATACAAGGATGCCCACTCTCATAACTATTTGTCATAGAATTGGAAGTACTAACAGAGCAATCAGGCAAGAGAAAGAAATAAAGGGCATCCAGATTGAAAAGGATGAAGTCAAACTGTCCCTGTCTGCAAACAACATGATCTTATATACAGAAAAACCTAAAGACTCTACCAAAAATTCTTAGAGTTGATTAACAATTTCAGTAATGTTGCAGGATACTAAATCAAAACCCAAAAGTCAGTAGTATTTTTATACTCCAATAATGAAGTAGCAGAAAGAGAACACAAGAAAACAAGCTCATTTATAAAAGTCACCAAAAAATAAAAGTAAAAATAAAGTACCAGGGAATCAATTTAATAAAGGAAGTGAATGATCTCTACAATGAGAACCACAAAACACTACTGAAAGTAAGAGGACACAAAAAGGTGGACAGACATAACATGCTCTTACATAAGAAGAATTAACATCATGAAAATGTCTATTCTACCCAAAGTACTCTACAGATTCAATACAATTCCTATCAAAATACCAATGAAGTTCTTCACAGAAATACAACTTTACAAGAAAAAAACAAGCAGCCCAATTAAAAAATGGGCAAAAGAGCTAAACAGGCAATTCTCTAAGGAAGATATACAAATGGCCAACAGTCATATGAAAAAAATGCTCAACATCACTCAGCATCTGGGAAATGCAAATCAAAACCACACTGAGATACCATCTCACCCCAGTTAGGATGGCCAAAATCCAAAAGACGCTGAAAGATAAATGCTGGCGTGGTTGCGGAGAAAAAGGAACTCTCATACATTGTTGGTGGGAATGCAAAATGGTGCAACCCCTATGGAAAATGGTTTGGAGGTTCCTCAAACAGCTGAACATAGATCTACCATACGATCCAGCTATCCCACTAATGGGAATATACCCAAAGGAATGGAAATCATCAAGTCGAAGGTATACCTGTTCCCCAATGTTCATTGCATCACTCTTCACAATAGCCAAGAGCTGGAATCAGCCCAAATGTCCATCATCGGATGAGTGGATACAGAAAATGTGGTATATCTACACAATGGAATACTACTCAGCTATAAAAATGAATGAAATACTGCCATTTGCAACAACATGGATGGACCTTGAAAGAATAATACTGAGTGAAACGAGTCAGGCAGAGAAAAAGAAATACCACATGTTCTCACTTATTGGTGGGAGCTAAAAAAAAATAACAAAAACAGGGGGGAGAGGAAGATATAACAACTACAATTTTTTTGAAGTTCTTATGACAAGCAAATGGAAAGGACATGCTTGGGTGGGAGGGGGGAGAGGGAGGAGGGAGGAAGGTTTTGGTGATGGGACATAATAATCAACTACATTGTATATTGACAAAATAAAAAATAAAAAAAAAAAAAAAAGCAATCCTAACATTCAGATGGAACAACAAAAGACCCCAAACAGCCAAAGCAATCCTGAGCAAAAAACGTGAGGCCAGAGTCATAGCACTACCCAACTTCAAATTATATTACAAAGGTATTGTAACCAAAACAGCATGGCACTAGCATAAAAACAGACACTCAGAAGAATGGAACAGAATAGAAAACCCAGGAATCAACCCACATACTTGCTGCCAACTGATATTTGACAAAAGTGACAAGAAAATACATTGAGGAAAAAACTCCCTCTTCAATAAATAACGCTGCAGAAATTGGACATCCATATGCAAAAAAAATGAAACTGGACTTTTACCTCTCACCATATACCCAATTCAACTCAAAATGGATTAAAAACTCATATAAGACCCCAAATCAAAAAAGTAGTAAGGAAAAACATGGGGAAACACTCCAGCTAGTAGGATTGGACAAAGACTTTATGTATAAGACCCCAAGAGCACAAGCAGCTTAAGAAAAAATAAACAAATGGTCCTATACCACCCTAAAAATCTTCCGCACAGCAAAGGAAACAATCAACAGAGCAGAAAAGCAATCTAAAGACTGGGAAAAAAATATTTGCAAACTACACATTTGACAAGGTACTAATATCCAGAATATATAAAGAACTCAAACAACTATGAGGCAAAACAAATAATCCAATTAAAAAATGGGCAAAGGAGATGAATAGACATTTTTCAAAGGAAGACATAAAAATGGCCAAAAGGTGCATGAAAAAATGCTCAGCATCATTTATCACCAGAGAGATGCAAATCAAACCACATTGAGATATCATCTCACCCTAGTTAAATTTGGCCATTATTTAAAAGACTGAGAATAACAGATGTGGCAAGGATGTGATGAAGGTGGAACTCTTCTATACTATTGATGGGACTTTAAATTAGCACAGCCATTATGGAAAACAGTATGGAGTTTCTTCAAACAACTATAGATAAAACTTCAATATGATCCAGCAATCCCAGTACTGGGTATATACCCAAAGGAATGGAAATCATCATGTTGAAGGGACACTTGTACTCCCAGGTTCACTGCAGCTCTATTTACAATAGTAAAAACATGGAACCAACCTAAGTGTCCACCGATTGATGACTGGATAAAGAAAACATGGTATATATACAGAATGGAATACTACTCAGCCATAAAAAAGAATTAAATTCTTTTGTTTGTAGCAACATAGATAAGTCTGGAGAACATTATGTTAATTGAAATAAGCCAAAGAATGAAAGAGAAATACCACATGTTTTCACTCATAACTGAGTGCTACGAAGGAAGGAAAAAAGGAAAGAAAGAAAATGAGAAACAATGAGAAAGAAAGAAAAGATCACGACAATACATTGAACATTCAGAAGGAGAGAACAAATGTAAGGATACTAGAGATGGGAGGGAAGGACGGGGTTTGAGGAACGATGGGTCAGGTGGGGAGCATGGAGAATAACTGCAGTTTGTAATAACAAATGTGCTAATAATACGTACATATATACATACATACATACATACATACATACATACATACATACATACATACATACATATAATAACTGCAGTTTGTAATAACAAATGTGCTAATAATACGTACATACATACATACATACATACATACATACATACATACATACATACATAATATAAAGTTCACATAATATAAAGTTCCTATACCCTTACAGTATTGGACCTTCTCTATAAGGGCATATCTCTGACTTTATTTAGGTTTTTATTTATGTCTTTGTTATGTCAACAGTAAAGTTGCAGACAACAGACAATTTCCAAGCTATTTGAAGCAGAGCATGATTTAATTGCTCACAAATGGTGAAAAGAGCTGGAGGGGCAATGTTTAGGCTGGATATCAAGGAATGTCTCCTTGTAGAAAATCATATAACTGACCAGCCAATGAACTTCTACACTTGCCGTAATCAGAAACTTGGCACAGAGGATGTCAATGGTCTCAACAGCTGGCTTTATGGCCATCCCACATTAGCCATTTGCCTGGATCGGGAAGGTGCTACCACAAATGTTGGATTAAGGAGAACATCAGCTTCACTGCCATTCAGAGATCAGAAAGCTGTTTCTGGAATTACTGGCTCCAGAGCCACGCTGGGTCTAATAGAAATGCAACAGCAAAAATAAATTTCTTGCACACTTTCAAATTCCCAATAGAACTTGATTTAAAATGAAAGTCCAAGTTCTGTTGGGTACAATTCTCAATTCAGCATTCAGTTGATTGATACGATTTAAATTTCTTCTGATATCTAAACTGCAAAGAAATGCAAGAAATGTGGTTTTCAGCTTTTTTATCAGTGTAATACAATAAAACACACTTAGAAAAAAGTTTAAAGAATGGTGTTTGGCCTAATTGGCCTTTCTGCCACACTTTCAAAGACTTTTGTAATTATCTCTATATAAGTATTATCTTTGTCAGATAGCCTTCTGAATTTTTTACTGCTTTTTTATATTCTAAAATTAAATAAAATTATATATTTAATTGATTATAAATTTTTAAATCTATTTTTTATAATGATTTAATGTCCAGAACATTGCCAAATTTACTGGTTCTAACTATTGTAAGTTACACACATATTGGTAACATGTAGGTAACATTTCTTCCACAATAACGTCTTTTTTTTACTATTTTTGTGCATTTTTTTAAATGCACTTATTTATTTGTTGTCATTTTTGCATTGAGTTTGTAGTGTAAAGCCGAAAATTAAGAATCCATATTATGTACTATTTTGTCCTCTTGTAAAATCAAGGACTCAAATGGCCTAGCATTAAGTTTTCCTCCTCGTTGTGCTTTCCTGTGGGATAAGTCTAAGTCTGAGCTCCCCTAGCCAAACAACCCTCATCAAAGAGAACAGGCATAGGCCTTATCCCTAAATAGTGGGTTTCAGTTCCCTGCTAGCCTGAAGAATTATTCAAACAAAACAATTTAATTCCCCTCTATAAATCAGACAGCATCTCACTCCACCTTCTTGATACTAAAAAGTCTCCTCCCACCCCTTCTGGTTGTTCACTGTTTCTGAGTGTAACTCCCAGATGGCCCTCTGGTATGTGGTGTCCTCCTTCCCCAGACTGTGATTATATGTGATTAATAACTTCGGCTTATCTCATCTGTACAGTGTCAGGTGTTATGTGTATAAGCCATCGCTATAACCCTAGGGCAGGAATATCTCCCTCAATAATAAGGTAAATAGGAGACAATTTAAACATAATTTTACCTGTAGTCCAACCTGGAAACATAGAGTTAATGTAGTGCTTTTACTAAATCAACTTGTCATTTTTAGGATCCCCTCTTTCTGATCTTATTAATTTGTTGTTATCAGTCATTTGTGTGCAAGCTTTATTCTGTTATTACTTCAGTTGGATGTTTACTTGTTTATTGTAGTGCTTTTACTAAATCAACTTGTCATTTTTAGGATCCCCTCTTTCTGATCTTATTAATTTGTTGTATCAGTCATTTGTGTGCAAGCTTTATTCTGTTATTACTTCAGTTGGATGTTTACTTGTTTAGTTTTCAAAATTTCTTATTTTCTAATATAATAGTTGACACTGTAAATTTTATTGTAGCCCATGAGTTTGATATTTAGTGATTTCCATCATTGTTCATTCTAAGTATATTATAAATCCTTTTGGCTAACTTCTTTGACTCATAACTTAAATGGAAATGTATCATAGTTTTTATACCTGCTTTTATATTTGAATCCATTAGAAATTCTACTTTGGACAAAGAACATTGTATTTATGACACTGAATGTTTGAAATTTTTTGAGATTTGCTTTAAGGCTTTGTGCATGGTTAAATTTTGCAATTGTGTTAAACGAGCTTTAAAGACATGTTTCTTCTTCAAGTTGTTGTATGCAGATTCTATATCAGCCCTTAAACTATGTGTTAATTATGTTGTTCAAATATTCTATACATTTGCTATTTTTTCCTAATTTATTGTCAATAGTTTATAAAGACATGTTGAATTCTCCTGATATAATGCCTATGTTTTTTTTCTGTACTGCTAATAATATCCCCCATATGTCCTGAGATTACATTATCAACTGAGCTTAAAGAATTATTACATCTTGAAACTTTTCAATTAATATATCCATATCTATATCCAAAGACACTTTTTAGTTTCAAGTCTATTGTGTGATATTAACACAGCTACTATGTCTTGATTTGGTGAATATATACCTGACATATTTTTTCAAATAGTTTTGTATCATCCTTCGAACGTTCATATATATAGATATTTCTCCTATAAACAGCATAAATCTCATGGCTATTTGTTTTATTTCAAATTAATGATCTCTTCCTTTCAACAGGTAAGTTTAGTGCATTAACATTTACATTTATCATGATCGACATATTTGAGCTTTTTAAAAATCATTTTAGTTCATGTCTTGTATTTTCATGATTTTTCCTAAGCTTCTTTTCCTCCCTTTTTTTTCTTTTATTTATTCATAAAGTTTTGTTCTAGTTGTTTTTTTCATTTTTTTAAAATTCCACATTTTCCCTCTACACTTATTATATTAGTCCATTCCTGTTGCTTATAAGAAAATACTTAGAACTGGGTGATTTGTTTAAAAAAAATGAAATTATTGCTTACAGTTTCAGAAGCTAGCAAATCCAAAGTCCAGGAAACACATATGGTAAGTCTTCTTTGGTGGTGGCTTTACAGCAATACAGGGGTCTCAAATGTCAAAAACAGTGGAGCAGGGAGAAGCTAACCTCTCATGTGTTCTTCTTTTAAAACCCTCATAACCACACACCTGACCACCATTATTAACCCATTCACTATGGCATGGTCCTACAACCTAATTGCCTCTTAAATGTCCCACCTTTTAATTACCATAATAGAATTTCCAACCCTCAACAGTTACAGTGGGGATTAAGTTTTGGAGAGACATTCAACAGAAGGCCCCTGGCCCCCCAAAAGTCATGTCCTTTTCCCATAAAAATACATTCATTGCATTGCCATAGCTTTAAATTCTTTCAACTCAGAAGTCCAAAGTTCAAAGTTCTACCTGTGATATCAAAACAAGTTATCTGCTTCCAAGATACAACGATGGGACAAACATGGGGTACATATTCCCATTCAAGAAGGGAGAAATAGGCCAAAAGAACGGGCTAACACATACCAAATATGTCTGAAACCCAACAGGGCAGTCATAAAATCTCAAAGTTGAAGAATCATGTACCTTGACTTCATGTTTAATGTCTTCTGTGAGCTGGCATGGAGGTAGAGTCCCCAAGTCCTTGGGCAGCTCCACTCCTATGGCTTTACTGGTCTTCAGCCATGCTTTAGCTCTCACAAGCTGGTATTGTATGCTGGTAGCTTCACAATTCTTGGGTCTCCATGGCAGTCCCACTCCCATGACTCCACAAGGCATGGCACTGTTAGGGTTTTTTGCTGTAACTCTGAACCCCCATTTCGTCTTGGTGTTGCTCTAGCAAAGGCTTTACAAGTTGAATCCACCTCTGCAACAGATCTCCTCCTGGGCCCCCAGGATTTTCCATATATTTGTTGAAATTGGGATGGAGGCTCCCAAGCCTCCATAGCTCTGGTGTTCTGCAAACCTGTAGACCTAACACCATGTGGAAACCACCAAGGCTTCTAGCTTGTATCTTCCAAACCTATTGGTCTGATTCCAGCCATATGGGGCCAGTTTAGCCATGGCTGGAGCAGCCCAGGCAGCTGGAGTGATCAGTGTGGGGAGCAGCATCCTGAGGTGGCCCTGGGCAGTGAGCCTGTGGAGGGCACCTCAGGCTTGTTCCCTGAGACTATTCTCTCTCCCTAGATCTCTGGGCCTGTAATGGAAGATGCAGCCTCCAAGATCTCCAAAATGCCTTCAAAGTCTTTTTTTCCTTTCTCTTGATTATCCCTATCTTCTGTACTAAACTCCTTAGCAAACAGTCCTTGGGCCATACACTTGCTTTCATGGACAGGGTGAAAGTTTTCAAACTTTTTGCTGCCTGCTTTTTTTTGAATTATAAATTCTGGCCTTATGTAATGCCTTTTTTGCCATAACTCAGCATAGGCTGTTGTAAGGTAGGTATGCACCTTCCTTAATGCTTTGCTGCTTAGAAATTTCTTCCATCCAATACCCGGGGTCAGCACCTTTAAATTCCACATTCCAGAAACCTTTTGGGCATGAACAGAATGCAGCCAAGTTCCTTGCCAATTTACAGCAAGGTTGGACTTTGCCCCAGGTTCCAATATGTCCCTTCTCATTTACATCTAAGATCTCCTTAGAATGACCTTTACTGTCCATGTTTCTGTCAGCAGTCTTGTCACCACCATTTAACCAGTTTCTAAAACATCCCAGACTTACCCTGGTTTTCTCGTCTTCTAAACTCTCACCAGCATCTAGGCTTTTTCTAGACTTCTCCTTGAAATCCCTCCAGCCTCTCCTTCGCGGTGTTGCTTATAACAAAATACCTGAATCTGGGT
>NW_007733216.1:20125-38669 GCF_000696425.1 Galeopterus variegatus
CTTTTTGCTGCCTGCTTTTTTTTGAATTATAAATTCTGGCCTTATGTAATGCCTTTTTTGCCATAACTCAGCATAGGCTGTTGTAAGGTAGGTATGCACCTTCCTTAATGCTTTGCTGCTTAGAAATTTCTTCCATCCAATACCCGGGGTCAGCACCTTTAAATTCCACATTCCAGAAACCTTTTGGGCATGAACAGAATGCAGCCAAGTTCCTTGCCAATTTACAGCAAGGTTGGACTTTGCCCCAGGTTCCAATATGTCCCTTCTCATTTACATCTAAGATCTCCTTAGAATGACCTTTACTGTCCATGTTTCTGTCAGCAGTCTTGTCACCACCATTTAACCAGTTTCTAAAACATCCCAGACTTACCCTGGTTTTCTCGTCTTCTAAACTCTCACCAGCATCTAGGCTTTTTCTAGACTTCTCCTTGAAATTCCTCCAGCCTCTCCTCAACTTGCAGTTCCAAAGCCACTTCCACATTTACAAGTACTTGTTATAAACAACACCTCATTTCTCTGGTACAAATTTTCTGCATTAGTCTGTTTCTGGTGCTTATAACAGAATACTTGGAACTGGGTAATTTGTAAAGAAAATGAAATTATTGCTTACAGTTCCAGAGGCTAGGAAGTCCAAAATCCAGGGAACACATCTGGCGAGTCTTCTCTGGTGGCTTTACAGCAATGCAGGTGTCTCACATGGCAGAAAATCTCTTGTGCTCTTTTTTAAAGTCTTCAGAACCATGCCCCTGACCACAATTATTAATCCACTCACTACTGCATGGTCCTACAATCTAATCACCTCCTCAAGACCCTGCCTTTTAGTTACCGAAATAGGATTCTCCACCCTCAACATTTACAGTGGGGATTAAGTTTTGGAGGTACATTCAACCAACGGCACTTATTTAGTAGTGAAACAATTTATATCTAATTTCAGTACTTAATCTTGCAATTTTACCTTGCTTATCTAAACAAGGACACACCTAGGTTAATCAGCGTTTTAATCCTGCCACTCCTGTTTCCAAATAGGGATAGCACAACACTTTTGTTTTCTGATCACTTGCTCCTTCTCTAACATATCTTTCTCATCTCCCCAAGAGTTGGTGGTGTAAAAATCTGTTTTTCTAATGACTGACAGTAACTGACTTTAAAAATTTCTGACGACTTCCCAAACACCTTTAACTTGTCCACATAACTAAGGTTTTATAATCTTAATAAGATATAGCAAGGGGATACTGACATTCAGTCAATTTTATTGTATTGTGCATTAAAGAGAAAGTATAACATTACTAAATCTTTGCTTAATCAGATTTTCTTCACAGCTAGTGACACACATTTCAAAAATTAAGACACATTATAAGGGATGAAGCTCCACACTAATACTCTGATTTTTTTTTTTTTCTTTACAAATGTGGATCTGGTGTTTAGTGTGCAAATTAAATACTTACAAGTTTCAGGTATATCAATTTGTTCTTAAAATAACATTGTGATAAAATAAATGCAAGGTATCTCTAAAGCAATGTGGATATTATAATTATTGAAATATAGTCACTTTGGCAATTTAAAATAAATTTGATTCCATGTGTCTATTGTTATATGTTAAAAGTAAGAATCTGAGACAGGTAAAAGAGTGTCTGGACAAGGAAGTCACTATTGTAATTTTCTTTTCTTTTTTATTATTTTTTTTTATTATACATACATGTGGGGTACAACGTTGATTTTCAATAATTGTGTACAACGTGTGGTGATTAAATCAGTATAGTTAGCTTATTCATCATTACAATACACAATCATTCTTTGTGTCCGTTGACCAATTCCTCATTAGTGCCCCTCTGTCTTCCCCTCCCTTCCCCGTTTCCACCTCTAATTTTCTAAAAGTCCAATGAATTACTGTGATTGTTGTTTCTTTCTCTCTGTTCCTCTTTATTGTTCATTTGTTTATTTATGGATTCAGCTTGCAGTTATGAGTGAGAACATGTGGTATTTCTCTTTCTGTACCTGGGTTGTTTCACTTAGGATAATTTTCTCCAGGCTTATCCACATTGCTGCAAAAGGTAGAATTTCATTCTATGGCTGAGTAGTATTCCATTGTGCGTATGTATCACAATTTCCTTATCCCGTCATCCATCATTGGACATTTAGGTTGGTTACATCACCTAGCTATTGTAAATAGAGTTGCAATAAACATGGGAGTGCAGGTATTCCTTCGACCTGGTGTATTCCAGCCTCTGGATATATCCCCAGGATTGGGATTGCTGGATCATATAGAAGTTCTATCTTTAGTTGTTTAAGGAATCTCCATTCTGCTCTCCATAATGGCTGTACTAATTTACAATCCCACCAGCAGTGCAGGAGGGTTCCTCTTGATGTGCTCACCAGCATTTGTTATTCTCTGTATTTTTCATAATATCTAGTCTGATCGGGGTGAGGTGATATATCAAATTGGATTTGATCTGCATTGCCCTGATGATTAGTGATGGTGAGCATCTTTTCATATACCTGTTGGTTATTTATCTGTCTTGAAAAATGCCTTGAATTCAGCTCCTTTGGCCATTTTTTAATTTAATTATTTGTTTTTCTGCTGGAAAGTTGTCTTAGCTCTTTGCATATTCTGGATATTAATCCCTTGTCAGATGCATATTTTGCAGATATTTTCTACCAATTCTATAGGATGTCCTTTTACTCTATTTATTGGTTTCTTTGGAAAAAGAGACCAAGAAAGCAAGCCCATTTACAATAGTCACCAAAAAACAAACAAACAAACAAACAAAAAAACAACTACCTAGAAATAAATCAAATCAAAGAGGTGAAAGATCTTTACAATGAGAACTACAAATCACTTCTGAAAGAAATTAAAGAGAACACTAAGAAATGGAGAGACATTCCTTGTTCACAGATTGGAAAAATCAATGTAGTAAAAATGTCCATACTACCCAAAGCCATGTACAGATTCAATGTAATTCTCGTCAAAATACCAATGACATTCTTCACAGAAATAGAAAAAGCAATCCTAACATTCACATGGAACAACAAAAGACCCTGGACAGCCAAAGCAATCCTGAGCAAAAAAAGTAAAGCCAAAGGCATTACACTTCCTGACTTCACACTATATTACAAATCTGTAGTAACAAAAACAGCATGGTACTGGCATAAAAACAGACACGTTGACCAACGGAACAGAATAGAGAGCTCAGAAACCAACCCACATATTTACAGCCAACTGATCTTTGACAAAGGTGCCAAGAACATACATCGGGGGAAAAGACTGCTTCTTCAATAAATGGTGCTGGGAAAACTAGATATCCATTTGTACAAGAATGAAACTTGATCCGTAACATTCACCATATACCAAAATCAATTCGAAATGTATTAGAGACCTAAATACGAGGTCTGAAAGTTTAAACCCCCTAGAAGAAAATATAGCAGAAATACTCCAGGATTTAGGACTGGGTAATGACTTTATGAATAACACCCAAAAAGTACAGGCAACAAAAGAACAAACTAAAAAAGTGCGATTATATCAAACTATAGTAATTTTCTAACTTGTTCCAAATGCAAAGTCAGCGCTGCCTAAGGCTTTATTTGCATGGTTGAATATCTTGGACAGTTATGAGGGTAATTTAATGTCCAGATTCATTAATCAATTTTGAATGTCTCCTCTAAAAAAAAAAGAAAGACAAAATCATTTACAGAAATCATGTACAAAGGATCTTAAGGCTCATCTTAGTCAACCATTCTTCTCTTCTTCACAGATGGGACAATTTATATTCAAAAGACATCACCAGGATTAGTAATTAAGGACTCCCGATTTGTAACTTCCCTATCCCCCTAGATTTTTTATGTGCTTTGTAAATGTATTTTTTAATTTTAAAATTAGATTATCTTTTTAGTGTGAAAAGGAATATGATGCCATTCAGTTCCAAGCAAATCGAACTGAAACCGATTGTTTCCAGTACGAGCAATGAGGTAAAAATCTCAGGTTTTGTGGTATGGTTCATATTTTCTTTTTAATGAAACATAATCGATTATACATATTTGTGGGGTACAGAGTCAAATATCAACATCCATGTACAATATATGATTATCAATTCAAGAGAATTAGTATATTCATTATTATAAAATATAATCATTCTGTGTAACCCTTTACCAATTTCTCCTTAACTGCCCCTTTTCTCTCCCTTTCCCACCTTTAGTAACCACAGTTGTGTTCTCTCCTTTTGAGAATTCAACATATTATCATGATTGCTACATCTTTCTTTCTTTTTATTTATGTGTTTGTTTTTTTAGCTCCCTCTTATGAATGAGGACATATGGTATTTCCCTTTCTGTGCTTGGCTTATTTCATTTGACATCATTTTTTCCAAGCTCATCCATGTTGCTGCAAAGGCAGTATTTCAACCTTTTTTAGGGCTGAGTATTATTCTCTTGTGTATATATACCATATTTTCCTTATCCAGTTGCCCATTGATGGACATTTAGGTTGGTTTCATATCTTGGCTATTGCAAATAGAGCTGTGATGAACATAGGAATGCAGGTATCCCTTCAATATGATAATTTCCATTCCTTTGGTGATATCCCCAGTAGTGAGATTGCTGTGTAGTATGCCAGTCCCATCTGTAATTGTTTGAGAAATGTCCATATGGTTTCCATAATGGCTGCACTAATTTACAGTCCCACCAGTAGCACAGGAGAGTTCTCTTTTCTCCACATCTTCACCAGCATTTGTTATTGTCTTTTTGATAATAGTCAGTCTAACTAGGATGAGATGATATCTAAGTGTGATTTTGATTTGCATTTCCCTGATGCTTAGTGATGTTGAGCATTTTTTTCATCTACCTGTTGGCCATTTGTTTATCTTCCTATGAGAAATATCTATTCAGTTCTTTTTCCATTTTTTTAGTCAGGTTACTTGTTTTCTCGCTGTTAAGTTGTTTGATTTCCTTGTATATTCTGGATATTAATCAGTTGCCAGATGCATAGTTTGCCAATATTTTCTCCCATTCTGTTGGTTTTCTTTTCACTCTGTTGATTATTTCTTTTGCTGTGCAGAAGGTTTTTAGTTTGATATAATCCCATTTATTTCTTCTTTTGTTGTCTGTGCTTTTGAGGTTTTATTCATAAAGTCTTGCCCAGTATTACATCCTGAACTGTTTCTCCTATGTGTTCTTCTAGAAGTTTTATAGCTTCATAAACTATAAACTATAAACTATAGTTTTATAGTTTTAATCCATTTTGAGTTGATTCTGGTATATGGTGAGAGATACAGGTCTACTTTTATTTTTCTACACATGGATATCCAGATTTCCCAACACACCATTTGTTGAAGAGGTTGTCCTTTCCCCAGTGTATGATCTTGGTGAATTTGTCAAAGATCAGTTGGCTGTAAGTACGTGGACTGATTTCTGGTTTCTCTACTGTGTTCCATTGTTTCATGCATCTTTTTTGTGCCAGTGCCACTCTATTTTGGTTACTGTACCTTTGCAGTATAATTTGAAGTCAGGTAGTATAATTCCTCTGGCTTTACTTATTTATCTCTTTATTTTAGCTCAGGATTGCTTTGGTTATTCAAAATCTTTTGTTGTTGCACATAAACTTTAAGACTGATTTTTCTATTTCTGTGAAGAACGTCACTGATATTTTGATGGGGATTGTGTTGAATCTGCATATTGTTTTGGGTAGTATGGACATTTTCACAATGTTGATTTTTCCAATCCAAGAGCATGGAATGTCTTTCCATCTTTTTCTGTCCTCTTTAATTTCTTTCAGCAGTGATTTGTAGTTCTCATTGTAGAAGTCTTTCACCTTCTTTGTTAAATTTATTTATAAGGTGTTTTTGTTTTTGTTTTTGTTTTTGGTATTTTGGGGTTTTTTTTAGTGGTCATTGTAAATGGGATTGCTTTCCTGAATTCTTTTTCTGCTAGTTCCTTGTTGGAGTATAAAAATACTACTGATTTTTGAATGTTGATTTTGTACCCTACAACTTTAATGAAATTGTTTATCAGTTCTACAAGTTTTTCTACATATAGAGTCATTAGGTTTTTCTATATATAGGATCATGTCATCTGCAAACAGGGACAATTAAACAGGAAATGAAAAAAAAAATCTTGAAGCTAATGAAAATAAAGACACATCACACCAAAACCTGTGGGATACTGTAAAAGCAATGCCAAGAGGGATGTTTATTGCAATAAATGCTTACATCAGAAGAATAGAAAGACTTCAAATAAACAACACAACATTCCACCTCAAAGAACCAGAAAAACAAGAACGATCCAATCCCATAATAGCAGATGGAAGGAAACAATCAAGATCAGAGAAGAAGTTATGAAATAGAAACCCTTAGATTGTTAAATGTGGACCACTGGCTGAATGGAATAACTTAAGTTTAAGCATAATCACCTCTCTTATTCTATATCATACATGCATACACATATTATTGATTATAATTTAATAATATGATAATTTTTGGTCACATGAAGTTTCAGACAACTATCATTCACATCCATTCTCTATATGCAAAACCTACATTCTACCCTTAACACAGTTGATTTTAGAGATACCATATTTTCCTTATCCAGTTGCCCATTGATGGACATTTATGTTGGTTTCATATCTTGGCTATTGCAAATAGAGCTGTGATGAACATGGGAATGCAGGTATCCCTTCAATATGATGATTTCCATTCCTTTGGTGATATCCCCAGTAGTGAGATTGCTGTGTAGTATGCCAGTCCCATCTGTAATTGTTTGAGAAACGTCCATATGGTTTCCATAATGGCTGCACTAATTTACAGTCCCACCAGTAGCACAGGAGAGTTCTCTTTTCTCCACATCTTCACCAGCATTTGTTATTGTCTTTTTGATAATAGTCAGTCGAACTAGGATGAGATGATATCTAAGTGTGATTTTGATTTGCATTTCCCTGATGCTTAGTGATGTTGAGCATTTTTTTCATCTACCTGTTGGCCATTTGTTTATCTTCCTATGAGAAATATCTATTCAGTTCTTTTTCCATTTTTTTAGTCAGGTTACTTGTTTTCTCGCTGTTAAGTTGTTTGATTTCCTTGTATATTCTGGATATTAATCAGTTGCCAGATGCATAGTTTGCCAATATTTTCTCCCATTCTGTTGGTTTTCTTTTCACTCTGTTGATTATTTCCTTTGCTGTGCAGAAGGTTTTTAGTTTGATATAATCCCATTTATTTCTTCTTTTGTTGTCTGTGCTTTTGAGGTTTTATTCATAAAGTCTTGCCCAGTATTACATCCTGAACTGTTTCTCCTATGTGTTCTTCTAGAAGTTTTATAGCTTCATAAACTATAAACTATAAACTATAGTTTTATAGTTTTAATCCATTTTGAGTTGATTCTGGTATATGGTGAGAGATACAGGTCTACTTTTATTTTTCTACACATGGATATCCAGATTTCCCAACACACCATTTGTTGAAGAGGTTGTCCTTTCCCCAGTGTATGATCTTGGTGAATTTGTCAAAGATCAGTTGGCTGTAAGTACGTGGACTGATTTCTGGTTTCTCTACTGTGTTCCATTGTTTCATGCATCTTTTTTGTGCCAGTGCCACTCTATTTTGGTTACTGTACCTTTGCAGTATAATTTGAAGTCAGGTAGTATAATTCCTCTGGCTTTACTTATTTATCTCTTTATTTTAGCTCAGGATTGCTTTGGTTATTCAAAATCTTTTGTTGTTGCACATAAACTTTAAGACTGATTTTTCTATTTCTGTGAAGAACGTCACTGATATTTTGATGGGGATTGTGTTGAATCTGCATATTGTTTTGGGTAGTATGGACATTTTCACAATGTTGATTTTTCCAATCCAAGAGCATGGAATGTCTTTCCATCTTTTTCTGTCCTCTTTAATTTCTTTCAGCAGTGATTTGTAGTTCTCATTGTAGAAGTCTTTCACCTTCTTTGTTAAATTTATTTATAAGGTGTTTTTGTTTTTGTTTTTGTTTTTGGTATTTTGGGGTTTTTTTTAGTGGTCATTGTAAATGGGATTGCTTTCCTGAATTCTTTTTCTGCTAGTTCCTTGTTGGAGTATAAAAATACTACTGATTTTTGAATGTTGATTTTGTACCCTACAACTTTAATGAAATTGTTTATCAGTTCTACAAGTTTTTCTACATATAGAGTCATTAGGTTTTTCTATATATAGGATCATGTCATCTGCAAACAGGGACAATTAAACAGGAAATGAAAAAAAAAATCTTGAAGCTAATGAAAATAAAGACACATCACACCAAAACCTGTGGGATACTGCAAAAGCAATGCCAAGAGGGATGTTTATTGCAATAAATGCTTACATCAGAAGAATAGAAAGACTTCAAATAAACAACACAACATTCCACCTCAAAGAACCAGAAAAACAAGAACGATCCAATCCCATAATAGCAGATGGAAGGAAACAATCAAGATCAGAGAAGAAGTTATGAAATAGAAACCCTTAGATTGTTAAATGTGGACCACTGGCTGAATGGAATAACTTAAGTTTAAGCATAATCACCTCTCTTATTCTATATCATACATGCATACACATATTATTGATTATAATTTAATAATATGATAATTTTTGGTCACATGAAGTTTCAGACAACTATCATTCACATCCATTCTCTATATGCAAAACCTACATTCTACCCTTAACACAGTTGATTTTAGAGTCTTATGTCCAGAACTTCACATTAATTTTTCTTTACCTTTCTTTATTATAACAAGCTATTAATCTAAATTGCCAAGCATCTTGGCATTTTGCCTTTTAAAATTCAACATATTCACTGTCACTTCTGCTTCTTATTCCAAATTTCAGAATATAATTCCCACAAAGTTTTTTATTACTAGTACTATTTTAAATGTCTGACTTTGAGCTCCTGTTAATTTGGATGCTTTTCAGTGGTATCTCTGTACTTCAGTTTAATATTTAGTCAGTTCAAGGAGCTGGCCCACTTACCTCATATATTGGGATTATGTCCTGACTCAGGGGAATTTTAACTAACATCATCATAGAGTGATATAACTGCTCTGTGCTTATGCTCATAAATATCTCCGGTTGTTTGGCACAGGCAATCCGAGGTGATTGTTCCAGAAAGGCTTTGCAGTCTTTTCCTGTTGATTTGGTTCTGTCTTGACTTTGCAGGAGCTAATCCTCTCATGTCCTGCTGTATCTTTTATTTGATGCCTGCTTAGGATCCCCTTATGCCAGTTTCCATATGGTCACTTGTCCCCTGCTGAGGAAACACTCCATACCTCACGCTGCTCCACATTATGAGGTTGGAACTGCTTACTCTGAGCCACATTCTCTGCTCTTTCTGAGGTACATGGGAACATCCTTATCTCTAAATCTCCTCTTTAGAGACAAAAGAGACTTCAGAGGGCTGCCTTGCCCTTCCACCTCTTCTGCCATGTGAAGACACACACAGTTCATCTCTGTTTTACCCTTCTGCCTTTTTTGCCATGTGAGGACACTGGGAAGATGACCTCACCAGACACCAATGATGCTGGCACTGTGATCTTGGTCTTCCCAGCCTCCAGTTTCTACTGCTTATAAATTACCCAGTCTAATGTTGTATTACTCCATTTTCTGTTGCTTACAACAGAATACTCCAAACTGGGTAATGTATAAGCACATAAAATTTATCTCTTACAGTTTTGGAGGCTGGAAAGTCCAAGGTCCAGGAAACACAACTGATGAAGGTTTTCTTCTCGGTGGGAACTCTGCAGAGTCCTGATGCAGCATAGGGTATCACATGGCAAGGGGGGGAAAGAGCACACATTAACATGTTCACTTGCTATCCTTATAAAGCCACCAATCCACACCCATGATATCCCACTAAATCATTAACCCATTACTCTATGAATGGATTAATCCACTCATGAAAGCATAGTTTCATGATCCAATTACCATTTTAAAACCACATCTTTCAATACTGCCACATTGGGAATCAAGCTCCCTCATGAGCTTGGTGAGGACAAACATTTAACCCATAGCAAGGTATTTTGTTATAGCAGCAGGAATGGACTAAGACACCTATTACTATAACAATTATATAATACTGTAATGTTTACATTCGTCATTTCCACTACTAAACTACAACCTTCTTGATAACACAAAGTGTGCTATTCTGAGGATCTAGCACAGTGCCTGGTGATTAATAAATATCTGTTAAATACGTATAAGGTTGTCACTACTAGTAAATGAGATAATGATTTAAAACAACAATAACATATAAAATAAACATTTGCTAAATGAATAAAAAGATAGCTCCTATAAATTAGCCCTACAAAAGGCTATCAATGTCCTCTAACATTTTTAAAACTCCATTATTAGATGGACAGAAAATCTCAATGAACCAAAGGTGCTTTCTGGTATATTTCTGAGAGCTGTTAAAAAAAAATAAAAGAATAATATAGTGAAATTTTGCTGCAAAATTTAAGAAGTTAAATAGAAAAACATATTGCTGTAATGGGGATGGAAGGATGTTAAATAATTTTATATGGAATAATGTTTTTGCTCCAAAGAAAAGTTGTTTTCAACTCAAACACAAGTAGGAAATAATTCTTCCCCTTGCATCACCGCAGAATATTGATCTCCTTTACTTAAATAATTATTGTGCAACTACTGTGTTCCCGGCACTGTTTGAGCTTAAATTTATGGAGGAACAGATAGGAAAAAATATGGTTTAAGGTAAAGCAAGCGGTTCATTGATTTAGCGCTAAGCAAAGAGACAAGACTTTCTTATGGAATTAAGGGTGGGGAGTGTACTAAATGGAGATGTTCACATCAAAAGAAAATGATAAAGCCTATAAATAAAAGAGAAATGGAGAAAAAAGTATAGTATCGTTTTGCTGCTTTGTAAGGTTCCTAGTATTAGAGAGTGTCTCCAAATTTAGAAAGATGTAGGGCATGAGGGTCACTACCTAAGAGAAAAGAACACAGAGTGAAATGAAACGTTCTCCTGGCAAAGAGGTTTTATTAGTATGAAAAAGCAGATTTTAAATATTTTCAAGTATAGACATATACATACAAATTTAAATGTTTGAGTGCCCAAGCATGCTTAAATTTATGGTTTGTGTAAATAATAACATAGTTATTATTTATAATGTGTGCTGTCTTTTTAAAATGATTTTGTGAATAAGCTTGCAATGCCCTTGGTGGATCTTGGTAGATAAAACCAATTTTATTTCTGCTGGATATGCTATGATATATAAAATACACATACATACACACACATATATATATATAGTAAGCTTGCAATGCCCTTGGTGGATCTTGGTAGATAAAACCAATTTTAATTCTGCTGGATATGCTATGATATATAAAATACACATACATACACACACATATATATATATAGTTATATGTAGATAGCATGCATATATATGATATTATATAACTATATATATGTATATGCATGCATATGAAAGGTCTTCAAAAAGTTTATGGAACTTTTCTTTCAAATCTACTTTTCCATGAACTTTTGAAGTACCCTCATGTACACATAAACACACACACACACACATATATGTACATATACGTACATGTGTGTGTTAAAGGATTTAAAATGTGATTAAGGATTTTTACATTTATAAGAAATATAGATCAGCTGCTTTCTCTTTCAGGTTGAGGCTGTATTTTTTATAGTGTATAATGTCTTCAAAAATGAATTGGGGACTGTTTCCTGTAACGACATATCATGACTGACATACTCATGTTGAATTTTCTGCCTCTTAAACACCCTGGTGTTTTTCATCTAAGCTGATTCTAAGCCATATATTTTATTTGTTTGTTTTGCCTTGTATTTCACTAATCTGTTCTGTTGTGGAGATGAAATGTGTAATATTTGTTCATAGAAACTCCATACGTATTAAATCACTACGGAAAATTCTCATATAAAGCTTATTGAATAAGAAGAACACAGAGATAAACTATTGAAACATTTTAATAGAAAGGATATATTTGAGATTCAAACACACAATTTTCTAAAAATCTCAAACCAGCAACTTAGGTCCCTTAGCATGAGTCCATTGCCATGCCACCTCTTATACCTAAAACATCAAATTTCTGATTAGCCTCGTAGTCCTTCCATATTCAGACCTGAACTATTGTACTACATATTCCAAGGAGTCTGTACATTTTAAAGTCCTATAAAACAGAAATCTGTACTTAACCAGTTTATATATACTATTTTATATAATTCACATTTATCACTGCCAACAGATTATGTGTTTTGTGAATACAAGTGTGAAAAATTAAGAGGGTTTATTTATATAAATTAAATAATTATAAATGGAGAATTTTATTTATCCAATATCTTATTTTAGTTCTTATAAAAACAAACCCTGAGAAAAGGTACTGAGGGTAGGTCCTGGAAAGTGAGGCAAGGAAGGACAGTGAGGCTGAAGAGAACGTAAAAGAAAGAAGGGAAAAAGCCAATGAAATGTAAGTTAACCATCGGGTTATTCTGCTTCTGTTCCCTGAGAATTGTCCCACTGGAAGATAGAGTCTGGAATATTCACATCTTGTCCTTCAGGAATTGAGGGTTATTTTTGGAGCCATTAAATTTATTTTACCTTTGTTTTGTTTTGTTCTTATTTTTAAGCAAGCTGCAATGTTTATGAAAAAAGTCCTTAGAGGAGGAGTGGGAAACTGTAAGCATGAATACTGTCTGCACTAGCTATAGGTAAAATGAGAGATGGAAATCAATGTTATCTTCTATATTTTGTATAAATCCTGGGAGTTTCAACAGGTGGATGAATTGAAAATATAGGGATACATATCAAATTCAAATCAATTACTACAGCTCTCAAAATTGCATTAAGGGTCAATCAAAATTTCTGTGGATAAACTGTCTTGAATCACTATTTTCAATCAATATCACATTGACCTGAGGCAGTCTTTTCCAATATTATTAAGTATTTAACAAGTATTACTTAGTTTAAGTTAATGGTTATGGTGTAGTTCCTAAGTAAGCTAGTTTAGGACAGAATATTTAAATATGCTAAAGAAGCACAAGTTATTGAGTGCCGGCTAGCAAGTGAGAGTGCTGATTAACACTCAAGAACCTCTATATCAGTTTGCTCTTGACAATATTTTGTTTATCCTATGTCAGTGCAAAATAATTGGGAAAGAGGAAGAGGGTGAATAAGGAGTAATTTGTAAGGGACACAAAAAGTAATTATGATTTGTAATGATGAACATGCTAATATTGATTTTATCATCACATACTGTACACAAATACTGGTAGTCAACTCTGTACCCCATAAATATATATAAATAAAAATTTCAGAAAATGATGGAAAGGCTGAAGAAAAAGAAAAAAAAATAATTCTTTAAACATACACACTGACTTTTCACAGCATAACGTAGTTTAGTAGAAAGCACTCAACAGATACAGAAGAATCTGATTTATCTTCCGACCTCTGAGCTAAATGCACAATTTACAAATTGCAAAGGGGTGTGTTGTGGCATGGGAGTGGGAGTGGGGGTGGGCTGGGATGTTTTTCTACCATGTAAAATTAAAAAAAAAAGTTTAAATTAGAAAAATTTAAGTTTCTTTCTAACAGTCTTATCCCATGTCCAGAAATGGATATTTGCACAATAAGTATCTTCCTCAGATTTTGCAAAAANTACTGTACACAAATACTGGTAGTCAACTCTGTACCCCATAAATATATATAAATAAAAATTTCAGAAAATGATGGAAAGGCTGAAGAAAAAGAAAAAAAAATAATTCTTTAAACATACACACTGACTTTTCACAGCATAACGTAGTTTAGTAGAAAGCACTCAACAGATACAGAAGAATCTGATTTATCTTCCAAACTCTGAACTAAATGCACAATTTACAAATTGCAAAGGGGTGTGTTGTGGCATGGGAATGGGAGTGGGGGTGGGCTGGGATGTTTTTCTACCATGTAAAATTAAAAAAAAGTTTAAATTAGAAAAATTTAAGTTTCTTTCTAACAGTCTTATCCCATGTCCAGAAATGGATATTTGCACAATAAGTATCTTCCTCAGATTTTGCAAAAAGTTAAACATTTTCTTCCTTTCTTACATTATGGTACCATTGTTGTAAACTTTCTGGGAGGGACTGGATCTTAAGAAAATCTCCAGTAGCACCAAGTAGTTGGCTTGATAGATTTTTGTTTTAATAAATGAAAGGAGATATCTACACAATTAAGTTGTTTTTGACAACTTGTTTCTTTCAAATAAATGGTTTAAAATACATTTTATTTATGGTTTAATTTGAACCTTACTAGTTTAGAGCTAAGATTCCAAAAGAATCCCACAATGTTATGTAAACAAAAACATATGAAAAATTTGGTTTTAGAGACTAGATAGAATGTAAAATTTCATTAAATTAACAATGAAATAATAACTTTTAACATTATTTTAGTAAATCAGTACTTCATTTTGTTGTTGATTGCATAAAAAAGATTCACACAGTAGGATATAATTTTGAAACTGTTGGAATTTGCATTCATTAGAGTTGCAGGGGCTAATCAAGAGATTTCCAATCAAACACCACTTCAGCTGCATTTTCATCATCTGAGAACTATCTACACAGTTAATGATAAAATTTCAGACTGCAGCAAACTATCTTGATTTGCTCTGGCCTAATATTTCCATCTTACAATTTTATTATCTGTCTTTAAAGGTAGGATCTGTGGTTTTTATACTTTTGAATAATTAGTACATATTCATATATAAACAAGAGACTGTAGAAATTATATTGTTGGTTTAAAAGAAATTTATGTACATTTCTTATATTTGACAAATATAGGTTGTGTTGATTGAAATGAATGTTAAAAGGGATGTACACAAACTTCTTATTTTCTATTATAAATTTGAGACCTGGAACAAGGAAATTACTTTTCAAGAAAGGAGAGGTTGAACTACAACTTAGAACTACTCAATATTATATAAGTATCAGTTCATAACACACCGAATTTCAGTTGTAGTCATTAACTCTAATATTTTTTATCTACTTTCTTCTGGGTACCAAAGTAGATATTAAAAAATTGCAATGAGTTCGTAAAAAGAAGTGGTGAGATGCCACGGAGAACAGCTGCCTTATTTTTGTCAGGATTTATTCCAATCAAATTCTGACTTGTAGCCCACTTGTCTTAAAAGGATATTTTGTTAGTGAGCTGTCTTGATTTTTTATTCATGTATCTTAAGCTGGTACATGTAATTTTAGAAATGCAAACAGTAGCCTATATCAGATTTAATTAATGACAAAATTGTGAAACAGGAAAATATTTTATCCAATTAGCCCTTTATGGAAATCCCAGTGTCATCCTTCTGGTGAGATTCTTCTAGATGGCTAAAAACCTGAAAATGCCTTGTTCCTCAAGGAACCAGGATACCTAGGGCCTTATAGTATTCTAGATTAAAAACATGGAATAAGTATGATGGACATGTCCATGGGATCCATAATAAGACTGTTCCATTCTCACCTTGGCTCTCTCACGTAGAACATATGGACTTTGCTCAAGTTACCTATCTTGTCCATACATCAGGTTTGTCTTTTTGCTTCAATGTAAACATTACATAAGTTCATTTATGCAAAGAATGTACTATATACTAATCAGTACCTGTAAGTAAACTACAAAATTAACTTCCATTTAAACATGATCCATAGATTAAGTCTGCTTTCTAATTTTTTAATTTCAAAAATGTAAGTCAAAAAGTTTTCCATTATTTTAAATTTAATACTTTCAATTTTTAAAAGTGATCTAAAAATATTTTATTATTAATTTTAGTAGGAGTTGCTTTCTTCAATTTAGGTAGTATTCACTGTTTATTAGATCATATTAGTATAATCTTAAATTTCCCCACTACCACAATGATCAAATATAAACCTCTGAAAATCAGCTCTTCAATAAAAAGTAAGAACACTGCTTTTAAAACTCAACTTTTTCAGAACTCTGTAAATTAATTTCAGCAATACAAACAATAAATTTATGATCACTGGGCTAACCAAACAGACTTCAGTGGCTGCACATGGCAAAGAATACAGACTTTTGAGAATTAGTCCAATAAATTTATTAACAAACAAACACAATAATGAAACCACAATAATAAGTGCAACAACAACAACAAAAACACCCTGTGAGGACAAAAGATATTTGATTTACAGAGTTTCCCATAACATTGATTTAAATTATGAGTTTTCAACAACTACAACTAAGAAAATTACATAGCAAAATAGAAAAGTTTATCTTACGCACATAGAAGAAATCCGGTAACACAACTATCCCTGAGGAAGCCCAAATGTTGAATGAACTAAAAAAAGAGTTTAAAGGTACATTTGCATCTCTGTCTACATCTGTATCTATTTGTTTGTGTACATAATTATATGTACGTACATATATATAATTTCCAAATAATAAAAGGGAACCAGGCAAAATAATTAAGGTATAAAAAAAATTCCTCAGCAAATAGAGAATCTGAATACAGAAACATAGTTATAAATGAGACCAAATATAAATTCTGGAGTTCAACAATAAATAACTACAACAAAACATTTGCTAGAAGATTTCAACAGAAGAAATAATAGAAAAACATAAAGGTATGTCAATGGAGATTATTAAGTTTGAGAAACAGAAAATAAAAAAATAAAGAAAAAAAATCTAAAAGAGCCTTTGAGAACTGTAGTGCACCATCAGGCATATAAACTTATGTATAATGTGGGTCAAAGAAGGAAAGAAGAGAGAGAAAGAAATAATATTAAAAAAATAATGGCTAAAAACTTCCCAAATTTGATGTAAAGCTTAATTGGTACATCCAAGAAGCACAGCAAACCCTAAGTAGTATAAACTCAGAGATCCACACCTAGACAGATTGTAGTCAAATTGTTGAAATTCAGTGACAATGAGTCAATAATAAAAGAAGGGAGAAAAAGTTCCTCGGTCTTATCATATATAAGGTATTCTCAGAAGATTAACAGCTTACTTCTCATCAGAAACCATGGAGACTAGAAGCCTGTGGAATTACACAAAGAACTGAAAGAAAAAAAAAAAAAACCTATCAAGCACTAATCCTATATGTAGGAAAACTATTCTTCAAAACAAAGAAAAATTAAGCCATTTCCTGATAATCAAAAACAGAGACCTCAAAAGTTGCAGTGTCGGGTCCGCTGCCAGCTGACCCGAACAGCCCTAGCCTCATTATCAGTCTCTCCCTTGGTGGGTGAGAGAATTGCCCAGATTCCTCTTTCTCTCTGGTCCCCGTTGGGAGGAGATGGGGGAAGAGAGCCGTGAAGAGAGGTGAACACAGCCTCCGGCCCCAACCAGCCCATTAAAGGACACTCAGATGTGGTGGGGGGTTCTGTCGAGCAGTTCCGTTTATTATCACACAAGCACTTGATTTTAAAGGCAAATGGGGAAGGGAGGTTTTTATATCCTCCAATCAGCTTAAAGGTTACAAGAGCAGCATCCTGTCTCGGTGCCTAGCTATTGCAATCATTCAGTGTTCACGAGTGCAGAAGTGCCTATTTGGCCAATAAGGGCTAAGGCAAGGTTCCTGCAGACACTCCCACCCTACTTCCTCCTGGCGTCATCTTAGGCTGCCACGTTATAATGCCATTGTGGGACCATAATGGCCCCGCTTGTAATGTCACTTAAGGTGGCATTAGCTTTTAAGGCCCGACAGTGCAGAATTGGCCTACAAGAAATATTAAAATAATTCGTTGGACTCATTTGAAAGGACACTAAAATGTCACTCACATCTACATGGAGAAATAAAGTATGCTAGGAAAAGTAACCAAATAGTACAAATGTGTTTTTCTTTATAATTATTTTCTTCTGTCTGACTTAAGAGAAAACTGCATGCAGCATTAATTATACAGCTGAATTGATGGCCATAAAATGTATAAAAATGCCATTTATTTGGTGATAAAAGTACAAAAGAGCCAGGAAGTGTGTAGCTAAAATGCAGCAAAGTTCTTGTATGCTATTTAAAATTAGTTGATACTAATCAAAGCTACATGGTTGTTAAAATGTTAATCAAAATCCCCAGAAAAAACACTAAGAAAATAACACAAGAAAATATACCAAAAGAACAAACAACAAAAGTAAAATACTATACAAGAAATATATATTTAACACAAAATTAAGCAGTAATCAAGAAAGAGTGAAATAAAAAGTTAAGAGACATGTACAAAAAAAATACCAAAATAACTGACATAAATTCTACCTTACTAATATTACATTAATACTACTCACATTACTTAAACATTTAACTACTTAAACACCAAATTAAAAGTAAAGGATTGGCATAATGTATATTAAAAAACATGCACACAAAAACTTTATGTTGTCCTCTTTACATTCATATACTCAAATAAGTTGAAAAGAAGACATAAAGTTTATAAACATATATGCACCCAAAATATATGAAACAAAAACTGACATAATTGGAGGAGAAAGTAGACAATTTAACATATGTAACTGGACATTTGAATATCCTAATTTTAATAGTGGATAGAAACACTAGGTAGAATACCAACAAGAAAATAGAATTTGAAC